>NC_092269.1:23875096-23895564 GCF_036320965.1 Panulirus ornatus
TTCATTGCCCTTCCACCCTCTCAATCAATACACCCCATATAATTACCAGGATACTCACAAACTTATACCTTCTATAATATGAAGCACTCACTCTATTCCCTTTTGCTTTTTACAATGCACTATGCAAGCATTCCGCGAATCCAATTAAAAAATCCTCAGGCACCTCCATCATGAATCATTACATACATTAAACAACCTTAACCAACCAGTCAAACAAACAGTCACAACTTTTTTAATAAATTCCTCTGCAATACCATCCAAACCTGCTGCTCCCGGCTTTCATCTTCACATAGCTTTACTGCCTCTTCCCTGTTTAACCAAATCATTTCCCCTAACCCTCCTCACTTTGCACACCACCTCGAGACCCAAAACACCCTGTAGTTCTGCAACTCTATCCATCAAACACATCAACAAACCGTTCAAAATGCTCACTCCATCTTCCTCAGATCACCACTATTTGTTATCACCTCCCCATTAGCCCCCTTCACTGAAGTTCCCATTTGCTCACTTGTCTTACGCACTTTATTTACCTCCTTCCAGAACAACTTTTTATTCTCCCCAAAATTTAATGATACTCTCTCACCCCAACTCTCATTTGCCCTCTTTTTCTCCTCTTGCACCTTTCTCTTGACATCCTGTCTCTTTCTTTTATACATATCCCACTCATTTGCATTTTTTCCATGTAAAAATCGTCCAAATGCCTCTCTCTTCTCTTTCACTAATAATCTTACTTATTCATCTCACCCCTCACTACATATGCATATACTATATATACATATATATATATATATATATATATATATATATATATATATATATATATATATATATATATATATATATATATATATATATATATATATATATATATATATATATATATATATTCTTTCTTTCAAACTATTCGCCATTTCCCGCATTAGCGAGGTAGCGTTAAGAACAGAGGACTGGGCCTTGAGGGAATACCCTCACCTGGCCCAATTCTCTGTTCCTATATATATATATATATATATATATATATATATATATATATATGTATATATATATATATATATATATATATATATATATATATATATATATATATATATATATATATATATATATATATATATATATATATATATATATATATATATATATATTTTTAATTTTCCAAAAGCAGGAACAGAGAAGGGGGGGCCAGGTGAGGATATTCCCTCAATGGCCCAGCTCTCTGTTCTTAAAGCTACCTCGCTAACGCGGGAAATGGCGAATAGTTTGAAAAAAAAAAGAAAAATATATATATATATATATATATATATATATATATATATATATATATATATATATATATATATATATATATATATATCCCTGGGGATAGGGGAGAAAGAATACTTCCCACGTATTCCCTGTGTGTCGTAGAAGGCGACTAAAAGGGGAGGGAGCGGGTGGCTGGAAATCCTCCCCTCTCGTTTTTTTTTAATTTTCCAAAAGAAGGAACAGAGAAGGGGGCCAGGTGAGGATATTCTCTCTAAGGCCCAGTCCTCTGTTCGTAGCGCTACCTCGCTAATGCGGGAAATGGCGAATAGTGCGAAAGAAAAGAAAGATATAGATATATATATATATAGATATATATATATATATATATATATATATATATATATATATATATATATATATATATATATATATATATATATATATATATATATATATATTTTTTTTTTTTTTTTTTTTTTTTTTTGCTTTGTCGCTGTCTCCCACGTTTGCGAGGTAGCGCAAGGAAACAGACGAAAGAAATGGCCCATCCCACCCCCATACACATGTATATACATACGTCTACACACGCAAATATACATACCTACACAGCTTTCCATGGTTTACCCCAGACGCTTCACATGCCCTGATTCAATCCACCGACAGCACGTCAACCCCGGTATACCACATCGCTCCAATTCACTCTATTCCTTGCCCTCCCCTCAACCTCCTGCATGTTCAGGCCCCGATCACACAAAATCTTCTTCACTCCATCTATATATTTATTTATTTATTTATTTATTCATTTATATATTTATAAATTCATTTATTATACTTATGACACTTATTATACTATTTATTATACTTTTTCCCTGTCTCCCCTAACACCGAGGTAACGCAAGGAGACAGACGAAAGTATGGCCCAACCCAACCACATAGACATGAATATACATACACCTGTACACACGCACATACACATACCTATACATCTCAACGTATACATATATATACACACACATACACATATACATATGTAAAAATGTACATAACTCCTACTGTCTGCTCTTATTCATTTCCGTCGCCACCACGCCACACATGAAATGAAAGCCCCCTCCCCCCGCATATGCGCGAAGTAGCGCTAAGAAAAGACAACAAAGGCCACATTCGTTCACACTCTGTCTCTAGGTGTCATGTATGATACACCGAAACCACAGCTCCCTTTCCACATCCAGGCTCCACAAAACTATCGATGGTTTGCCCAAGACGCTTCATATGCCCTGGTTCAATCCATTCACAGCACGTAGACCCCGGTATACCACATCCTTCTAATTCACCCTTTTGCTTGCATGCCTTTCACACTCCTACATGGTCAAGCCCCGATCACTCAACATCTGTTTCACTCCATCTTTCCATCTCCAATTTGGTCTCCCACTTCTCCTCGTTCCCTCTACCTCTGACACATATATCCTCTTGGTCAATCTTTCCTCACTCATTCTCTCCATGCAACCAAACCATTTCAAAACACCCTCTTCTGCTCTCTCAACCACACTCTTTTTATTACCACACATCTCTCTTACCCTTTCACTACTTACTAGATCAAACCACCTCACACCAACTATTGTCCTCAAACATCTAGTTCCAGCACATCCACCCTCCTCCGCAAAACTTTATCTATAGCCGACGCCTTGCAACTATATAACATTGTTGGAACCACTTTTCCTTCAAACATACCCATTCCTTCTTTCCAAGATAACATTCTCAACTTCCAAACATTCTTCAACGCTCCCAGAACTTTCACCCCATCACCCGCCTTATGATTCACTTTCTCTTCCATGGTTCCATCAGCAGCCAAATCCGCTCTCATATATCTAAAACACTTCACTTCCTCCAGTTTTTCTCCATTCAAACTCACCTCCCATCTGACTTGTCCCTGAACCCTACTGTACCTAATAACCTTGTTCTTATTGATATTTCCTCTCAGCTTTCTTCTTTCACACACTTTACCAAACTCAGTCACCAGCTTCTGCAGTTTCTCACCCGAATCAGCCACCAGCGCTTTATCATCAGCGAACAACAACTGACTCACTTCCCAATCTCTCTCATTCACAACAGACTGCATGCTTGCCTCTCCTTCCAAAACTCTCGCATTCACCTCTCTAACTACCACATCTATAAAAAAAATAAAAAAAACCATGGAGACATCACGCACCCCTGCCGCAAACCAAAAAATTTTCACTGCTTCTAACAACTTCCTCACACATCATATATTCTTAATACTTTCGACAGAGCAACTTTATCAACTCTATCATATGCCTTCTTCAGATCCATAAATGCTACATACAAATTCATTTACTTTTTAAGTATTTCTCACATACATTTTTTAAAGCAAATACCTGATCCACACATATTCTACCACTTCTGAAACCACACTGCTCATCCCCAATTTGATGCTCTATACATGCCTTCACCTTCTCAATCAATATCCTACCATATAATTTCCCATATAATACCATATAATTTACCATATAATTCTCAACAAACTTATTCCTCTGTAATTTGTGTACTCACTCTTATCACCTTTGCCTTTGTACAATGATTCAAAGCAAGCATTCCGCCAGTCCTCAGGCACCTCACCATGAGTCATACATACATTAGATAACCTTACCAACCAGTCAAGAATACAGACACCCCCTTCTTTGATAAATTCCACTGCAATACCATCCAATCCCGCTACCTTGCTGGCTTTCATCTTCCGAAAGCTTTTATTACCTCTTCTCTGTTTACCAAAACATTCTCCCTCTCCCACTCACTCTGCACACCACTTCGACCAAAACACCGTATATCTGCCACTCTATCATCAAACATATTTAACAAACTTTCAAATTACCCACTCAATCTCCTTCTCACATCGCCACTACTTGTTATCATCTCCCCATTTGCCCCCTTCACTGATGTTCCTATTTGTTCCCTTGTCTCACGCACTTTATCTACCTCCTTCCTAAACATCTTTTGATTCTACCCAAAATTTAATGATACTCTCTCACCCAAACTCTAATTTGCCCTCTTTTTCGCCTTTTGCACCTTTCTGTTGACCTCCTGCCTCTTTCTTTTAAACATCTCCTAGTCATATGCATTATTTCCCTGCAAAAATCGTCCAAATGTCTCTCTCTTCTCTTTCACTAATAATCCTACTTCTTCATCCCGCCACTCACTACCCTTTCTAATCTGCCCACCTCCCACGCTTCTTATGCCACAAGCATCTTTTGCACAAGCCATCACAGATTCCCTAAATATATCCCATTCCTCCCCTACTCTCCTTACCTCCTTTGTTCTCACCTTTTACCATTCTGTACTCAGTCTCTCCTGGTACTTCCTCACACAAGTCTTCTTCCCAAGATCACTTACTCCTATCACTCTCTTCACCCCAACATTCTCTGTTCTTTTCTGAAAACATATACAAATCTTCACCTTCGCCTCCACAAGATAATAATCAGACATCCCTCCAGTTGCACCTCTCAGCACATTAACATCCTAAAGTCTCTCTTTCGCGCGCCTATCGATTAACACGTAGTCCAATAACGCTCTCTGGCCATCTCTCCTACTTACATATGTATACTTATGTATATCTCTCTTTTTATACCAGGTATTCCCAATCACCATTCCTTTTTAGCACATAAATCTACAAGCTCTTCCCCATCTCCATATACAACACTGAACACCCCATGTACACTAATCATTCCCTCATCTGCCACATTACTCACCTTTGCATTCAAATCACCCAACACTATAACTCGGTCTCGTGCAACAGAACCACTAACACACTCACTCAGCTGCTCCCAAAACACTTACCTCTTATGATCTTTCTTCTCATGCCCAGGTGCTTATGCATCAATGATCACGCATCTCTCTCCATCCACTTTCAGTTTTACCCATATCAATCTAAAGTTTACTTTCTTACACTCTATCACATACTCCCACAACCCCTGTTTCAGGAGTAATGCAACTCATCCCTTGCTCTTGTCCTCTTACTAAACCTTGACTTTACCCATAAACCACTCTTCCCCTTTACACTTGAGCTTCGTTTCGCTCAGAGCCAAAACATCCCGGTTCCTTTCCTTAAACATACTACCTGTCTCTCCCTTTTTCTCAACTTGGTTACATCCACACACATTTAGATACGCCATTCTAAGCCTTCGAGGAGCATGAGCATTCCCCGCGTGACTCCTTCTTTTGTTTCCCCTTTGAGAGAGTAAAAATACAGGGATGAAAGAGTTTCTAGCCCCCTGCTCCCGTCCCCTTTAGTCGCCTTCAACGACACATGAGGAATAATCATATATATATATATATATATATATATATATATATATATATATATATATATATATATATATATATATATATATATATATATATATATATATATATATATATATATATATATATATATATATATATATATCTTGAAGGTTTGTTGAATGTGTTTGATGATAGAGTGGCAGATATAGGGTGTTTTGGTCGAGGTGGTGTGCAAAGTGAGAGGGTTAGGGAAAATGAGTTGGTAAACAGAGAAGAGGTAGTAAAAGCTTTGCGGAAGATGAAAGCCGGCAAGGCAGCAGGTTTGGATGGTATTGCAGTGGAATTTATTAAAAAAGGGAGTGACTGTATTGTTGACTGGTTGGTAAGGTTATTTAATGTCTGTATGACTCATGGTGAGGTGCCTGACGATTGGCGGAAAGCGTGCATAGTGCCATTGTACAAAGGCAAAGGGGATAAGAGTGAGTGCTCAAATTACAGAGGTATAAGTTTGTTGAGTATTCCTGGTAAATTATATGAGAGGATATTGATTGAGAGGGTGAAGGCATGTAGAGAGCATCAGATTGGGGAAGAGCAGTGTGGTTTCAGAAGTGGTAGAGGATGTGTGGATCAGGTGTTTGCTTTGAAGAATGTATGTGAGAAATACTTAGAAAAGCAAATGGATTTGTATGTAGCATTTATGGATCTGGAGAAGGCATATGATAGAGTTGATAGAGATGCTCTGTGGAAGGTATTAAGAATATATGGTGTGGGAGGCAAGTTGTTAGAAGCAGTGAAAAGTTTTTATCGAGGATGTAACGCATGTGTACGTGTAGGAAGAGAGGAAAGTGATTGGTTCTCAGTGAATGTAGGTTTGCGGCAGGGGTGTGTGATGTCTCCATGATTGTTTAATTTGTTTATGGATGGGGTTGTTAGGGAGGTGAATGCAAGAGTTTTGGAAAGAGGGGCAAGTATGAAGTCTGTTGTGGATGAGACAGCTTTGGAAGTGAGTCAGTTGTTGTTCGCTGATGATACAGCGCTGGTGGCTGATTCATGTGAGAAACTGCAGAAGCTGGTGACTGAGTTTGGTAAAGTGTGTGAAAGAAGAAAGTTAAGAGTAAATGTGAATAAGAGCAAGGTTATTAGGTACAGTAGGGTTGAGGGTCAAGTCAATTGGGAGGTGAGTTTGAATTGAGAAAAACTGGAGGAAGTGAAGTGTTTTAGATATCTGGGAGTGGATCTGGCAGCGGATGGAACCATGGAAGCGGAAGTGGATCATAGGGTGGGGGAGGAGGCGAAAATTCTGGGAGCCTCGAAGAATGTGTGGAAGTCGAGAACATTATCTCGGAAAGCAAAAATGGGTATGTTTGAAGGAATAGTGGTGCCAACAATGTTGTATGGTTGCGAGGCGTGGGCTATGGATAGAGTTGTACGCAGGAGGATGGATGTGCTGGAAATGATATGTTTGAGGACAATGTGTGGTGTGAGGTGGTTTGATCGAGTAAGTAACGTAAGGGTAAGAGAGATGTGTGGAAATAAAAAGAGCGTGGTTGAGAGAGCAGAAGAGGGTGTTTTGAAATGCTTCGGGCACATGAAGAGAATGAGTGAGGAAAGATTGACCAAGAGGATATATGTGTCGGAGGTGGAGGGAACGAGGAGAAGAGGGAGATCAAATTGGAGGTGGAAAGATGGAGTGCAAAAGATTTTGTGTGATCGGGGCCTGAGCATGCAGGAGGGTGAAAGGAGGGCAACGAATAGAGTGAATTGGAGCGATGTGGTATACCGGGGTTGACGTGCTGTCAGTGGATTGAATCAAGGCATGTGAAGCGTCTGGGGTAAACCATGGAAAGCTGTGTAGGTATGTATATTTGCGTGTGTGGATGTAGGATGTGTATGGGGGTGGGTTGGGCCATTTCTTTCGTCTGTTTTCCTTGCGCTACCTCGCAAACGCGGGAGACAGCGACAAAGCAAAGAAAAAAAAAATATATATATATATATATATATATATATATATATATATATATATATATATATATATATATATATATATATATATATATATTTATTTACTTATTTATTTTGCTTTGTCGCTGTCTCCCGCTTTAGCGAGGTAGCGCAAGGAAACAGACGAAAGAAATGGCCAACCCACACACATACCCATGTATATAAATACACGTCCACACACGCAAATATACATACCTATACATCTCAATGTACACATATATATGCACACACAGACATATACATATATACACATGTACATAATTCATACTGTCGGCCTTTATTTATTCCCATCGCTACCTTGCCACACATGGAATAACCCCCCCCCCCCCCTCATGCGCGCGAGGTAGCGCTAGGAAAAGACAACAAAGGCCCCATTCATTCACACTCAGTCTCTAGCTGTCATGTAATAATGCACCGAAACCATAGCTCCCTTTCCACATCCAGGCCCACAGAACTTTCCATGGTTTACCCGAGACACTTCACATGCCCTGGTTCAATCTATTGACAGCACGTCGACCCCGGTATACGACATCGTTCCAATTCACTTTATTCATTGCACGCCTTTCACCCTCATGCATGTTCAGGCCCCGATCACTCAAAATCCTTTTCACTCAATCTTTCCACCTCCAATTTGGTCTCCCACTTCTCGTTCCCTCCACCTCTGACACATATATCCTCTTGGTCAATCTTTCCTCACTCATTCTCTCCATGTGACCAAACCATTTCAAAACACCCTCTTCTGCTCTCTCAACCATACTCTTTTTATTTCCACACATCTCTCTTACCCTTACGTTACTTACTCGATCAAACCACCTCACACCACATATTGTCCTCAAACATCTCATTTCCAGCACATCCACCCTCCTGCGCACAACTCTATCCATAGCCCACGCCTCGGAACCATACAACATTGTATATATATATATATATATACAACAATGTTGTATGGTTGCGAGGCGTGGGCTATGGATAGAGTTGTGCGCAGGAGGATGGATGTGCTGGAAATGAGATGTTTGAGGACAATGTGTGGTGTGAGATGGTTTGATCGAGTAAGTAACGTAAGGGTAAGAGAGATGTGTGGAAATAAAAAGAGCGTGGTTGAGAGAGCAGAAGAGGGTGTTTCAAAATGGTTTGGGCACATGGAGAGAATGAGTGAGGAAAGATTGACCAAGAGGATATATGTGTCGGAGGTGGAGGGAACGAGGAGAAGAGGGAGACCAAATTGGAGGTGGAAAGATGGAGTGAAAAAGATTTTGTGTGATCGGGGCCTGAACATGCAGGAGGGGGAAAGGAGGGCAAGGAATAGAGTGAATTGGAGCGATGTGGTATACAGGGGTTGACGTGCTGTCAGTGGATTGAATCAAGGCATGTGAAGCGTCCGGGGTAAACCATGGAAAGCTGTGTAGGTATGTATATTTGTGTGTGTGGACGTGTGTATGTACATGTGTATGGGGGGGGTTGGGCCATTTCTTTCGTCTGTTTCCTTCCGCTACCTCGCAAACGCGGGAGACAGCGACAAAGTATAAAAAAAAAAAAAAAAAAAAAAAAAAAATATATATATATATATATATATATATATATATATATATATATATATATGTATGTATGTATATATTCCTAAGAGTCCACGGGAAAAATGAAACACGAAAAGTTCCCAAGTGCATTTTCGTGTAACACGAAGAGACGAAGCTAAGACGCCATTTGATAAACATGTGATTGTCCAAAACATACAACTAGCGTTCATAAACTTATCATTTTAGAAATCTTATCAACAATAAAGTTATCTAATTTGTACAGACCATCACTAATATTAAGATTATAATTCTCTGTGTATCTAATAATAGAAGATTCTATGATATTTCTCTTTGTAATAGAGTTAGAGTTAACAACTGAGATGGCGTTACTCCAGTCAATACAATGATCATAGTTTTTAACATGATTAAACAAGGCATTTAATTCTTGTCCCGTTCTTATACTATATTTATGTTGCTTAAGTGTAACAGAAAGATCCTTACCAGTCTGACCAACAGAAAATTTATCACAGTTTACACAAGAAACTTTATTGATGCAACCAAGAGAGTTTTCTGGTGAATTCCTGATTAAGATATTCCTTATAGTAATATTGTTCCTAAAGGCAACATTTACAGCAAAGGATTTAAGCAACATGGGAAACAAAGTGAAATTATTATGAAAAGGGAGAACTAAAAGATTCTTGATGTCAATGGGAGGTTTGGGCTCAACTCTATAAAATGAATTCTTTGCTAACTTAAGGGATTTATCAATGAAAGATCTAAAGTACTTTAACTTAGATCCAATAGAATATATCTTCTCAAACTCATCATCAATAAACTCTGGACTGCAAATACGTAATGCCCTTAGGAACATAGATTGAAATGATGATAATTTAACTCTGTCATGTTGAGATGAGTAATAATGGATATATGAGCATACATTGGTGGGTTTTCTGTATATGCTAAACTTAAACTTGTTTTCTTGTCTATGGATCATGCAATCTAAAAATGGTAACATACCATTATTTTCATTTTCTACAATGAATTTGATGGAAGGTACTAAATTGTTAAGTAAGGGGAGAAATATTTGTAAATTTTCATTTGTTGGCCAAACACAAAGAACATCGTCTACATACCTAAACCAAATTGCATTAGAAGGTAAGATATTCTTTAGTAATTTTGTTTCAAAAAATTCCATATAAAGGTTACTTAGTACAGGTGAAAGAGGGTTACCTATTGGTATACCAAATTTTTGAGCATGATAATCTCCATTAAATTGAAATACACAGTCTTTTATAAACAATTTTATCAGTTCAATGAAATTAGACTTCGAAACAGGTAAATGAATATCATCCAAGAAATCAAATAAATATTCTAAAAGTTCATCAACTGGAACTTTAGTGAAAAGTGAGGAAACATCAAAGCTAACTAGTTTGAAATCAAAATTAATATTGATATTGTTTAGCTTTTGACTAAATCTACATTGTTCATGATATTAGAATTTGATACCTTACCCACTAAAGGGCTTAATAAGGAAACTAACCATTTTGATAATTTATATGTGATGGAGACTATTGAACTAATTATAAGTCTTGCTGGAAAATTTGGTTTATTTGTTTTGATAAGTCCATACATATATGGCAATGAAGGGGACAAAGATGACAAATTTTTGATGAGAGAAATTTGACATCTTTGTCCCCTACATTGCCATATATGTATGGACTTATCAAAACACATAAACGAAATTTTCCAGCTAGACCTATAGTCAGTTTAGTAGGCTCCATCACATATAAATCATCAAAATGGTTTCTTTCCTTATTAAGCCCTTTAGTGGGTAAGGTATCAAATTCTAATATCATGAACAATGTAGATTTAGTCAACAAGCTAAACAATATCAATATTAATTTTGATTTCAAACTAGTTAGCTTTGATGTTTCCTCACTTTTCATTAAAGTTCCAGTTGATGACCTTATAGAATATTTATTTGATGTCTTGGATGATATTGTTTTACCTGTTTCAAAGTCTAACTTCATTGAACTGATAAAATCATGTATAAAAGACTGTGTATTTCAATTTAATGGAGATTATTACGCTCAAAAATTTGGTATGGCAATGGGTAACCGTCTTTCACCTGTACTAACTAACCTTTATATGGAATTATTTAAAACAAAATTGCTAAAGGATATGTTACCTTCCAATGCAATTTGGTTTAGGTATGTAGATGATGTTCTTTGTGTTTGGCCAACAAATGAAAATTTACAAATATTCCTCCCCTTACTTAACAATTTAGTACCTTCCATCAAATTTACTGAAGGAAATGAAAATAATGGTATGTTACCATTTTTAGATTGCATGATCCATAGACAAGGAAACAAGCTTAAGTTTAGCATATACAGAAAACCCACCAATGTATGCTCATATATCCATTATTACTCATCTCAACATGACAGAGATAAATTATCATCATTTCAGTCTATGTTCCTAAGGGCATTACGTATTTGCAGTCCAGAGTTTATTGATGATGAGTTTGAGAAGATATATTCTATTGGATCTAAGTTAAAGTGCCCTAGATCTTTCATTGATAAATCCCTTAGTTAGCAAAGAAATCATTTTATAGAGTTGAGCCCAAACCTCCCATTGACACCAAGAATCTTTTAGTTCTCCCTTTTGATAATAATTTCACTTTGCTTCCCATGTTCCTTAAATCCTTTAATGTAAATGTTGCCTTTAGCAACAATAATACTATAAAGGATATCTTAATCAGGAATTCACCAGAAAATTCTCTTGGTTGCACCTATAAAGTTTCGTGTGGAAACTGTGATAAATTTTGTGTTGGTCAGAGTGGTAAGGATCTTTTTGTTAGACTTAAGCAACATAAATATAGTATAAGAACGGGACAAGAATCAAATGCCTTGTTTAATCATGTTAAAAACTATGATCATTGTATTGACTGGAGTAACGCCATCTCAGTTGTTAACTCCAACTTTATTACCAAGAGAAATATCATTGAATCCTCTATTGTTAAATACACAGGGAATTATAATCTTAATATTAGTGATGGTCTGTACAAATTATATAACTTTATTGTTGATAAGATTTGTAAAATGAAAAAATTATGAACGCTCCTTGTATGTTTTGGACAATCACATGTTTACCAAAAGGCGTTCTAGCTTCGTCTCTTCGATGTATATCAACTGACTGTTATATTTCTCTCTTGTGTCTCCCCTGATGATGTGATTATTACAGGAAAGTGCACTTGGGAACTTTTCGTGTTTCATTTTCCCCGTGGACTCATAGGAATATCTTGATCACACGCAAAATTGTGATCCTTTCCAATATATATATATATATATATATCTATCTATATATATATATATATATATATATATATATATATATATATATATATATATATATATATATATATATATATATTATATATATATATAAATATATATATATATATATTCTTTTTTCTTTTTTTGCTTTGTCGCTGTCTCCCGCGTTTGCGAGGTAGCGCAAGGACACAGACGAAAGAAATGGCCCAACCCACCCCCATACACATGTATATACATACGTCCACACACGCAAATATACATACCTACACAGCTTTCAATGGTTTACCCCAGACGCTTCACATGCCCTGATTCAATCCACTGACAGCACGTCAACCCCGGTATACCACATCGCTCCAATTCACTCTACTCCTTGCCCTCCTTTCACCCTCCTGCCTGTTCAGGCCCCGATCACACAAAATCTTTTTCACTCCATCTTTCCACCTCCAATTTGGTCTCCCTCTTCTCCTCGTTCCCTCCACCTCCTACACATATATCCTCTTGGTCAACCTTTCCTCACTCATTCTCTCCATGTGCCCAAACCATTTCAAAAAACCCTCTTCTGCTCTCTCAACCACGCTCTTTTCATTTCCAAAAATCTCTCTTACCTTTACGTTACTTACTCGATCAAACCACCTCACACCACACATTGTAATCAAACATCTCATTTCCAGCCACATTATATATTTCAAGCTAGAAGTTTCAGTTTTTTAAATTGTTTCTTACATTTTTCATATGTATATATATGTATGTGTGTGTGTGTGTGTATGTGCGTATGTGTGTGTATGTGTGTGTATGTGTATATATATATATATATATATATATATATATATATATATATATATATATATATATATATATGTATATTATCCCTGGGGATAGGGGTGAAAGAACACTTCCCACGCATTCCTCGTGTGTCTTAGAAAGCGACTAGAGGGGACGGGAGCAGGGGGCCAGAAATCCTCCCCTCCTTGTACTTTTTTAACTTTCTAAAATGGGAAACAGAAGAAGGAGTCACGCTGGGAGTGCTCATCCTCTTCGAAGGCTCATATTGAGGTGCCTAAATGTGTGTGGATGTAACCAAGATGTGAAGAAAGGAGAGATAGGTAGTATGTTTGAGGAGAGGAACCTGTATGTTTTGGCTCTGAGTGAAACGAAGCTCAAGGGTAAAGGGGAAGAGTGGTTTGGGAATGTCTTGGGAGTAAAGTCAGGGGTTCGTGAGAGGACAAGAGCAAGGGAAGGAGTAGCAGTACTCCTGAAACAGGAGTTGTGGGAGTATGTGATAGAATGTAAGAAAGTAAATTCTCGATTAATATGGGTAAAACTGAAAGTTGATGGAGAGAGATGGGTGATTATTGGTGCATATGCACCTGGGCATGAGAAGAAAGATCATGAGAGGAAAGTGTTTAGGGAGCAGCTGAATGAGTGTGTTAGTGGTTTTGATGCACGAGACCGGGTTATAGTGATGGGTGATATGAATGCAAAGGTGAGTAATGTGGCAGTTGAGGGAATAATTGGTATACATGGGGTGTTAAGTGTTGTAAATGGAAATGGTGAAGAGCTTGTAGATTTATGTGCTGAAAAAGGACTGATGATTGGGAATACCTGGTTTAAAAAGCGAGATATACATAAGTATACGTATGTAAATAGGAGAGATGGCCAGAGAGCGTTATTGGATTACGTGTTAATTGACAGGCGCGCGAAAGAGAGACTTTTGGATGTTAATGTGCTGAGAGGTGCAACTGGAGGGATGTCTGATCATTATCTTGTGGAGGCTAATGTGAAGATTTATATGGGTTTTCAGAAAAGAAGAGTGAATGTTGGGGTGAAGAGGGTGGTGAGAGTAAGTGAGCTTGGGAAGGAGACTTGTGTGAGGAAGTACCAGGAGAGACTGAGTACAGAATGGAAAAAGGTGAGAACAATGGAAGTAAGTGGAGTGGGGGAGGAATGGGATGTAGTTAGGGAATCAGTGATGGATTGCGCAAAAGATGATTGTGGCATGAGAAGAGTGGGAGATGGGTTGATTAGAAAGGGTAGTGAGTGGTGGGAGGAAGAAGTAAGAGTATTAGTGAAAGAGAAGAGAGAGGCATTTGGACGATTTTTGCAGGCAAAAATTGCAATTGAGTGGGAGATGTATAAAAGAAAGAGACAGGAGGTCAAGAGAAAGGTGCAAGAGGTGAAAAAAAGGGCAAATGAGAGTTGGGGTGAGAGAGTATCAGTAAATTTTAGGGAGAATAAAAAGATGTTCTGGAAGGAGGTAAATAAAGTGCGTAAGACAAGGGAGCAAATGGGAACTTCAGTGAAGGGCGCAAATGGGGAGGTGATAACAAGTAGTGGTGATGTGAGAAGGAGATGGAGTGAGTATTTTGAAGGTTTGTTGAACGTGTTTGATGATAGAGTGGCAGATATAGAGTGTTTTGGTCGAGGTGGTGTGCAAAGTGAGAGGGTTAGGGAAAATGATTTGGTAAACAGAGAAGAGGTAGTAAAAGCTTTGCGGAAGATGAAAGGCGGCAAGGCAGCAGGTTTGGATGGTATTGCAGTGGAATGTATTAAAAAAGGGGGTGACTGTATTGTTGACTGGTTGGTAAGGTTATTTAATGTATGTATGACACATGGTGAAGTGCCTGAGGATTGGCGGAATGCCTGCATAGTGCCATTGTACAAAGGCAAAGGGGATAAGAGTGAGTGCTCAAATTACAGAGGTATAAGTTTGTTGAGTATTGCTGGTAAATTATATGGGAGGGTATTGACTCAGAGGGTGAAGGCATGTACAGAGCATCAGATTGGGGAAGAGCAGTGTTTGTTTCAGAAGTGGTAAAGGATGTGTGGATCAGGTCTTTCCTTTGAAGAATGTATGTGAGAAATACTTAGAAAAGCAAATGGATTTGTATGTAGCATTTATGGATCTGGAGAAGGCATATGATAGAGTTGATAGAGATGCTCTGTGGAAGGTATTAAGAATATATGGTGTGGGAGGCAAGTTGTTAGAAGCAGTGAAAAGTTTTTATCGAGGATGTAAAGCATATGTACCTGTAGGAAGAGAGGAAAGTGATTGGTTCTCAGTGAATGTAGGTTTGCGGCAGAGGTGTGTGATTTCGCCATGGTTGTTTAATTTGTTTATGGATGGGGTTGTTAGGGAGGTGAATGCAAGAGTTTTTTAAAGAAGTTCAAGTATAAAGTCTGTTGGGGATAAGAGAGCTTTTGAAGTGAGTCAGATGTTGTTCGCTGATGATACAGCGCTGGTGGCTGATTCATGTGAGAAACTGTAGAAGCTGGTGACTGAGTTTGGTAATGTGTGTGAAAGAAGAAAGTTAAGAGTAAATGTGAATAAGAGCAAGGTAATTAGGTACAGTAGGGTTGAGGGTCAAGTCAATTGGGAGGTAAGTTTGAATGGAGAAAAACTGGAGGAAGTAAAGTGTTTTAGATATCTGGGAGTGGATCTGGCAGCGGATGGAGCCATGGAAGCGGAAATGGATCATGGGGTGGGGGAGGGGGTGAAAATTCTGGGAGCCTTGAAGAATGTTTGGAAGTCGAGAACATTATCTCGGAAAGCAAAAATGGGTATGTTTGAAGGAATAGTGGTTCCAACAATGTTGTATGGCTGCGAGGCGTGGGCTATGGATAGAGTTGTGCGCAGGAGGATGGATCTGCTGGAAATGAGATGTTTGAGGACAATGTGTGGTGTAAGGTGGTTTGATCGAGTAAGTAACGTAAGGATAAGAGAGATGTGTGGAAATAAAAAGAGCGTGGTTGAGAGAGCAGAAGAGGGTGTTTTGAAATGATTTGGGCACATGGAGAGAATGAGTGAGGAAAGATTGACCAAGAGGATATATGTGTCGGAGGTGGAGGGAACGAGGAGAAGTGGGAGACCAAATTTTAGGTGGAAAGATGGAGTGAAAAAGATTTTGAGCGATCGAGGCCTGAACATGCAGGAGGGTGAAAGGAGGGCAAGGAATAGAGTGAATTGGATCGATGTGCTATACCGGGGTTGACGTGCTGTCAGTGGATTGAGTCAGGGCATGTGAAGCGTCTGGGGTAAACCATGGAAGGCTGTGTAGGTATGTATATTTGCGTGTGTGGACGTATGTATATACATGTGTATAGGGGTGGGTTGGGCCATTTCTTTCGTCTGTTTCCTTGCGCTACCTCGCAAACGCGGGAGACAGCAACAAAGCAAAAAAAAAAGAAAAAAAAAAAAAAAATATATATATATATATATATATATATATATATATATATATATATATATATATATATATATATATATATATATATATATATATATATATATATATATATATATATATATTTCCCTGGGGAAAGGGGACTAAGAATACTTCCCACGCATTCCCTGCGTGTCGTAGAAGGCGACCAAAAGGGGACGGGGTGCGTGGCTGGAAATCCTCCCCTCTCCTTTTTTTTCTTTTTAATTTCCAAAATTAGGAACTGAGAAGGGGGCCAGGTGAGGATATTCCCTCTATGGCACAATCCTCTGTTCTTAACGCTACCTCACTAACGCGGGAAAGGGTGAATAGTTTGAAAGAAATAAAAATATATATATATTTATATATATATATATATATATATATATATATATATATATATATATATATATATATATATATATATATATATATATATATATATATATATATATATATATATATATATATATATATATAGATATCATGAACCTTTGTACCCAGCTGCATAATATAGATCTGATTTAATGTTATTCAAGTGAAATATTCATAAGGAAAACGCGAAAGTAAGTCAATTGAATGAGGTAAGGTAAGTGTATTAAGAGAAGCTGCGTATATCTTCATTATTTCATCTCACCTGTTACTTAATGCTGTCACTACTGGATTCTCCTTTTGGCTAATCAAGCAGTACAATCGTGGTAGAAAACCCTCTCTTGATAAGTAAAATTCGCATTGTCCTTAAGTGGGAAAAATAAGTAATTAACAGATGGAACCCAATGTACAAGCAAATCTTGGTGGGGCAGATTGTAAATGGATGTGTTTTATGAAAGATTTTGATACTTTCCTATGATCATCAGTTAATTATATCATATATGAGTAAAGAAGAAATGGACTGGTATGTGGGAAATATATAGACTGTTCTGAATAACAAACCTAAAGTATTTACATTTGCTTGCATATGAAAATATGCATAGGTTCACATACCATGGAAATACTGATCCCCAATATTTGATTTTGGAGGATTGTTCTAGTTGGATATTTAAACTATGACGAAAATTTTCATGTAAAAAAAATATTTTCATTAATAATCAGTCAAAACTACGTGAAAATTGAAATAGGAATTTAAAGAACGTATTCCAGATACGCGGAAGCCAATGCAAAATGCTTCCAGACGGACAATAAAGAAAAAAAAATGAAGATTAATGAACAGTGAAACTGTTTTGATAAGAAGTAATCGCGCCTCAAAGTAACTCTCATATCAAAATTTTTGTTTATCATTTGTTAATGTGTTGACTGGTAATGGTCAAACACATCTTCCATCCTTCCTTTTTGCCTTTCGCATCTCCATCCCCCTTCTACTCCTCCATGTTTCCTCACTTTTATATATTCTTAGTATATCTCTCTTCGCTCAAATTCTCCGAATATCCAAACCATTTCAGCCCCTCCTGTTAAACTTTTTCAAACATACTCCTTTTACTACTCTCTCTCTCTCTCTCTCTCTCTCTCTCTCTCTCTCTCTCTCTCTCTCTCTCTCTCTCTCTCTCTCTCTCTCTCTCTCTCTCTCTCTCTCTCTCTCTCTCTCTCTCTCTCTCTCTCTCTCTCTCTCTCTCTCTCTCTACCACATCACTAATTCATCCATTCAAACCACCAATCACTATCACTCTATCTCTAGCATCAAAATTGCTAACAGGCTCACTCAACTTCTCGCGAAACTATCACATCTCTCTCGCTACTATCAGCCGTCACTCACCTCGTACAGCACATCCGACATTGCCCCACATCAGTCTACGAGAAACTTCTTTACGCTCTTTCACGTATTCCTCAGATTCTTCTTTCAATAAAAGTACTATCCCCTCCATTGCTATCGCTGTCACACTAACCCCAGACTTAACTCCTAAGACATTGAGAAACCATTCATCCCCTTTACCCTTAAGCTTAGGTTTAATCGGAGCCAAAAAACATAGGTTCCTCTTCTCAAATTCAATTGATTGGAAAGTAAGTACCTGTGCGGGAGTATTCTATGGTTAAGAGAAAGTTGGTCAGTGTTCCTGCTTCTATGATGACGTGGTCGCCCCTCCTCACCAAAGTATCCAGGTATCGAGGCAACTCCCAAATCCTACCGAACGTGGTGCGTCCTTCCTTCTCTGCATCAGCGACCTCTTTATATATGCCAGATTTCACAGACTTGAGCGAAGAGTTAAAGTTCTTATAAGTATTTCATATATATATATATATATATATATATATATATATATATATATATATATATATATATATATATATATATATATATATATATATATATATATATATATATATATATATATATATATATTTATATACATGCACTTATACACATGTATATATATATACACGTCCAAACACGCATATATACTTACCTATACATCTCAATTTACACATGTATATTCACACACAGACATATACATATATACACATGTACATAATTCATACTGTCTGCCTTTATTTTTTCCCATCGCCACCTCGCCACACATGGAATAATAACCCCCTCCCCCCTCAAGGAAGCGAGGA
Source organism: Panulirus ornatus (assembly GCF_036320965.1). Classification (NCBI taxonomy): domain Eukaryota; kingdom Metazoa; phylum Arthropoda; class Malacostraca; order Decapoda; family Palinuridae; genus Panulirus; species Panulirus ornatus. Next base: position 23,894,234 of record NC_092269.1, read on the forward strand.
AGCGCTAACAAAAAGACAACAAAAGCCCCATTCGTTCACATTCAGTCTCTAGCTGTCATGTAATAAAGCACCGAAACCACAGCTTCCTTTCCACATCCAGGCCCCACAGAACTTTCCATGGTTTACCTCAGACGCTTCACATGCCCTGGTTCAATCCCTTGAGAGCACGTCGACCACGGTATACCACATAGTTCCAATTCACTCTATTCCTTGCACGCCTTTCACCCTCCTGGATATTCAGGCCCCAATCACTCAAAATCTTTCTCACTCCATCTTTCCACCTCCAATTTGGTCTCCCACTTCTCCTTGTTCCCTCCACCTCTGACATATATATCCTCTTGGTCAATCTTTCCTCACTCATTCTCTCCATGCGACCAAAACATTTCAAAACACCCTCTTCTGCTCTCTCTACCACACTCTTTTTATTTTCACACATCTCTCTTACTTACATTACTTACTCGATCAAACCACCTCACACCATATATTGTCCTCAAACATCTCATTTCCAGCACATCCACTCTCCTGCGCACAGCTCTATCCATAGCCCACGCCTCGCAACCATACAACATTCCTGGAACCACTATTCCTTCAAACATACCCAAACATATTGCTCTTATTCACATTTACTCTTAACTTTCCTCTTTCACACACTTTACCAAACTCAGTCACCAGCTTCTGCAGATTCTCACATGAATCAGCCACCAGCACTGTATCATCAGCGAACAACAACTGACTCACTTCCCAATCTCTCTCATCCACAACAGACTGCATACTTGCCCCTCTTTCCAAAACTCTTGCATTCACCTCCCTAACAACCCCATCCATAAACAAATTAAACAACCATGGAGACATCACACACCCCTGCCGCAAACCTACATTCCCTGAGAACCAATCACTTTCCTCTCTTCCTACACGTACACATGCCTTACATCTTCGATAAAAACTTTTCACTGCTTCTAACAACTACACCATATATTTTAAATACCTTCCACAGAGCATCTCTATCAACTCCATCATATGCCTTCTTCGATCCATAAATGCTACATACAAATCCATTTGCTTTTCTAAGTATTTCTCACATACATTCTTCAAAGCAAACACCTGATCCACACATCCTCTACCACTTCTGAGAACACACTGCTCTTCCCCAATCTGATGCTCTGTACATGCCTTCACCCTCCCAATCAATACCCTTCCAATATAATTTACCAGGAACACTCAACAAACTTATACCTCTGTAATTTGAGCACTCACCCTTATCCCCTTTGCCTTTTTACAATGGCACTATGCACGCATTCCGCCAATCCTCAGGCACCTCACCATGAATCATA
>NC_092269.1:23895664-23943164 GCF_036320965.1 Panulirus ornatus
TGGAAAGGTGAGTAATATGGCAGTTGAGGGAATAAAAGGTATACATGGGTTGCTCAGTGTTGTAAATGGAAATGGTGAAGAGCTTGTAGATTTATGTGCTGAAAAAGGATTGGTGATTGGGAATACCTGGTTTAAAAAGCGAGATATACATAAGTATACGTATGAAAGTAGGAAAGATGGCCAGAGAGCATTATTGGATTACGTGTTGATTGACAGGCGGGCGAAAGAGAGACTTTTGGATATTGATGTGCTGAGATGTGCAGCTGGAGGGATGTCTGATCATTATTTTGTGGAGGCGAAGGTGAAGATTTGTATGAGTTATCAGAAAAGAGAGAATTTTGTGGTGAAGAGGGTGGTGAGAGTAAGTGAGCTTTGGAAGGAGACTTGTGTGAGGAGGTACCAGGAGAGACTGAGTACAGAATGGAAAAAAGTAAGAACAAAGGAGGTAAGGGGAGTGGGGTAGGTATGGGATGTTTTTAGGGAAGGAGTGATGGCTTGCGCAAAAGATGCTTGTGGCATGAGAAGCGTGGGAGGTGAGTTGATTAGAAAGGGTAGTGAGTGGTGGGATGAAGAAGTAAGATTATTAGTGAAAGAGAAGAGAGAGGCATTTGGACGATTTTTGCAGGGAAAAAATGCAAATGAGTGGGAGATGTATAAAAGAAAGACAAGAGGTAAAAAAAAAAAAAAAGGCGCAAGAGGTGAAAAAGAGGGCAAATGAGACCTGGGGTGAGAGAGTATCATTAAACTTTAGGGAAAAAAAAAAGTTGTTCTGGAAGGATGTAAAGTGCGTAAGACGAGGGAGCAAATGGGAACTTCAGCGAATTAGGCTAATGGGGAGGTGATAACAAGTAGAGGTGATGTGAGAAGGAGATGGAGTGAGTATTTTGAAGGTTTGTTGAATGTGTTTGATGATAGTGTGGCAGATATAGGGTGTTTTGGCCGAGGTGGTGTGGAAAGTGAGAGGGTTAGGGAAAATTATTTGGTAAACAGAGAAGAGGTAGTGAAAGCTTTGCGGAAGATGAAAGCCGGCAAGGCAACAGGTTTGGATGGTATTGCAGTGGAATTTATTAAAAAAGGGGGTGACTGTATTGTTGACTGGTTGGTAAGGTTATTTAGTGTATGTATGATTCATGGTGAGGTGCCTGAGGATTGGCGAAATGCTTCCGTAGTGTCATTGTACAAAGGGAAAGGTGATAAGAGTGAGTGCTCAAATTACAGAGGTATAAGTTTGTTGAGTATTCCTGGTAGATTATATGGGAGGGTATTGATTGAGAGGGTGAAGGCATGTACAGAGCATCAGATTGGGGAAGAGCAGTGTGGTTTCATAAGTGGTAGAGGAAGTGTTTATCAGGTGTTTGCTTTGAAGAAGGTATGTGAGAAATACTTAGAAAAGCAAATGGATTTGTATGTAGCATTTATGGATCTGGAGAAGCCATATAATAGACTTAATAGAGATGCTCTCTGGAAGGTATTAAGAATATATGGTGTGGGAGGAAACTTGTTAGAAGCAGTGAAAAGTTTTTATCGAGGATGTAAGTCATGTGTACGTGTAGGAAGAGAGGAAAGTGATTGGTTCTCAGTGAATGTAGGTTTGCGGCAGGAGTGTGTGATGTCTCCATGGTTGTGTAATTTCTTTATGGATTGGGTTGTTAGGGAGGTGAATGCAAAATTTTTGGAAAGAGGGGCAAGTATGCAGTGCGTTGTGGATGACAGAGCTTCGGAAGTGAGTCATTTGTTTTTCGCTGATGATACATCGCTGGTGGCTGATTTATATGAGAAACCGGAGAAGCTGGTAACTTAGTTTGGTAAAGCGTGTGAAAGAAGAAAGTTAAGAGTAAATGTGAATCAGAGCAACGTCAAGTCAATTGGGAGGTAAGTTTGAATGGAGAAAAACTGGAGGAAGTAAAGTGTTTTACATATCTGGGAATGGATATGGTAGCGGATGGAACCATGGAAGCGGAAGTGAATCATAGGGTGGGGGAGGGAACGAAAATTCTGGGAGCCTTGAAGAATATTTGGAATTCGCGAACATTATCTCGGAAAGCAAAAATGGGTACGTTGAGGGAATAGTGGTTCCAACAACGTTGTATGGTTGCGAGGCGTGGGCTATGGATAGAGTTGTGCGCAGGAAGGTGGATGTGATGGAAATGAGATGTGTGACGACCATATGTGGTGTGAGGTGGTTTGATCGAGTAAGTAATGTAAGCGTAAGAGAGATGTGTGGAAATAAAAAGAGTGTGGTTGATAGAGCAGAAGAGGTTGTTTTGAAAGGGTTTGGTCACATGGAGAGAATGAGTGAGGAAAGATTGACGAAGAGGATACATGTGTCAGAGGTGGAGGGAACGAGGAGAAGTGGGAGACCAAATTGGAGGTGGAAAGATGGAGTGAAAAAGATTTTGAGTTATCGGACCTGAACATGCAGGAGGGTGAAAGGCGTGCAAGGAATAGAGTGAATTGGAGCGAAGTGTTATACCGGGGTCGACTTGCTGTCAATGGACTGAACCAGGGTATGTGAAGCGTCTGGGCTAAACCTTGAAAGTTCTGTGGGGCCTGGATGTGGAAAGGGAGCTGTGGTTTCGGTGCATTATTACATGATAACTAGAGACTGAGTGTGATCGAACTGGGATTTTATCGTTTTTTCCTAGCCCCACCTCGCACTCATGAGGGCGGAGGGGGTTGCTATTCCATGTGTGGTGAGGTGGCGATGGGAATAAATAAAGGCAGACAGTATGAATTATGTACCTGTTTATATATGTACATGTCTGTGTGTGTATATATATTATTTTTTTTTTTTATTATACTTTGTCGCTGTCTCCCGCGTTTGCGAGGTAGCGCAAGGAAACAGACGAAAGAAATGGCCCAACCCCCCCCATACACATGTATATACATACGTCCACATACGCAAATATACATACCTACACAGCTTTCCATGGTTTACCCCAGACGCTTCACATGCCTTGATTCAATCAACTGACAGCACGTCAACCCCGGTATACCACATCGCTCCAATTCGCTCTATTCCTTGCCCTCCTTTCACACTCCGGCATGTTCAGGCCCCGATTACACAAAATCTTTTTCACTCCATCTTTCCACCTCCAATTTGGTCTCCCTCTTCTCCTCGTTCCCTCCACCTCCGATACATATATCCTCTTGGTCAATCTTTCCTCACTCATTCTCTCCACGTGCCCAAACCACTTCAAAACACCCTCTTCTGCTCTCTCAACCACGCTCTTTTTATTTCCACACATCTCTCTTACCCTTACGTTACTCACTCGATCAAACCACCTCACACCACACATTGTCCTCAAACATCTCATTTCCAGCACATCCATCCTCCTGCGCACAACTCTATCCATAGCCCACGCCTCGCAACCATACAACATTGTTGGAACCACTATTCCTTCAAACATACCCATTTTTGCTTTCCGAGATAATGTTCTCGACTTCCACACATTCTTCAAGGCCCCCAGAATTTTCGCCCCCTCCCCCACCCTATGATCCACTTCCGCTTCCATGGTTCCATCCGCTGCCAGATCCACTCCCAGATATCTAAAACACTTCACTTCCTCCAGTTTTTCTCCATTCAAACTCACCTCCAAATTGAATTGACCCTCAACCCTACTGTACCTAATAACCTTGCTCTTATTCACATTTACTCTTAACTTTCTTCTTTCACACACTTTACCAAACTCAGTCACCAGCTTCTGCAGTTTCTCACATGAATCAGCCACCAGCGCTGTATCATCAGCGAACAACAACTGACTCACTTCCCAAGCTCTCTCATCCCCAACAGACTTCATACTTGCCCCTCTTTCCAAAACTCTTGCCTTTACCTCCCTAACAACCCCATCCATAAACAAATTAAACAACCTTGGAGACATCACACACCCCTGCCGCAAACCTACATTCACTGAGAACCAATCACTTTCCTCTCTTCCTACACGTACACATGCCTTACATCCTCGATAAAAACTTTTCTCTGCTTCTAACAACTTTCCTCCCACACCATATATTCTTAATACCTTCCACAGAGCATCTCTATCAACTCTATCATATGCCTTCTCCAGATCCATAAATGCTACATACAAATCCATTTGCTTTTCTAAGTATTTCTCACATACATTCTTCAAAGCATATATATATGTACATTGAGGTGTATAGGTATGTATATTTGCATGTGTGGACGTGTATGTATATAACTGTGTATGTGGGTGGGTTGGGGCATTCTTTCGTCTGTTTCGTTGCGCTACTTCGCTAACGCGGGAGACCGCGACAAAGCAAAATAAATAAAATAAATAGATATATATATATACATGTCACCTCCCCATTAGCCCCCTTCACTGAAGCTCCCATTTGTTCTCTCGTCTTAAACACTTTGTTTACTTGCTTCCAAAACATCTTTTCATTCTCCCTAAAATATAATGAAACTCTCTCACCCCAACTCTCATTTGCCCTCTTTTTCACCTCTTGTACCTTTCTCTTGACCTCCTGCCTCCTTCTTTTATACAACACCCAGTCATTTGCATTATTTCCCTGCAAAAATCGTCCAAATGCCTCTCTCTTTTGTTTCAGTAATAATCTTTCTTCTTCATCCCACCACTCAGTACCCTTTCTAATCTGCCCACCTCCCAAGCTTCTCATGCCACAAGCATGTTTTGTGCAAGCCATCACTGGTTCCCTAAAAACATCCCACTCCTCCCCCACTTCCCTGACGTCCTTTGTTCTCACCTTTTTCCATTCTGTACTCAGTCTCTCCTGGTACTTCTTCACACAAGTCTTCTTCCCAAGAGCACTTAGTCTCACCATTTTTTTCACCCCAACATTTTCTCTTCTTTTCTGAAAACCTCTACAAATCTTCACTTCGCCTCCACAAGATAATGATCAGACATGCCTCCAGCTGTAACTCTCAGCACATTAACATCCAAAAGTCTCTCTTTCGTGCTCCTATCAATAAACACGTAATCCAATAACGCTTTCTGGCCAGCTCTCCTACTTCCATACGTATACTTATGTATATCTCTCTCTTTTTAAACTAGGTATTCGCAATCACTAGTCCTTTTTCAGCACATCAATCTACAAGCTCTTCACCATTTCCATTTATAACAGTGAACACCCCATGTGCACCAATCATTCCCTCAACTGCTACATTACTTACCTTTGCATTCAAATCACCCATCACTATAACCCGGTCCCGTGCCTCAAAACTACTAACACACTCACTCAGCTGCTCCCAAAACACTTGCCTCTCATGATCTTTCTCCTTATGCACAGGTGCATATGCACCAATAATCACCCATCTCTCACCATCAACTTTCAGTTTTACCAATATCAATCTATAGTTTACTTTCTTAAATTCTATGATATACTCCCACAACTCCTGTTTCAGGAGTAGTGGTACTTCTACCCTTGCACTTGTCCCCTCACTAACCCCTGACTTTACTCCCAAGACATTCCGAAACCACTCCTCCCCTTAACCCTTAATCTTCGGTTCACTCAGAGTTCCTTTCCTCAAACATACTACCTATCTCCTTTTTTCTCATCTTGGCTACATCCACACACATTAAACACCCCAATGTGAGCCTTCGAGGAGGATGAGCACTCCCCGCATGACTCCTTCTTCTTTTTCCGCTTTTAGAAAGGTAAGATAGAAGGAGGGGAGGGTTTCCAGCCACCCTATCCCCCTCCCATCCCATTTAGTCGCCTTGTACGACACGTGAGGAATGCGTGGGAAGTTTCTTTATGCCCTATCCCCAGGGACGGGATAACAAGTAGTGGTGATGTGAGAAGGAGATGGAATGAGTATTTTGAATGTTTGTTGAATGTTTTTGATGATAGAGTGGCATATATTGTGTGTTTTGGTCTAGGTGTTTGCAAAGTGAGAGGGTTAGGGAAAATGATTTGGTAAACAGAGAAGAAGTAGTAAAAGCTTTCCGCAAGATTAAAGACGGCAAGGCAGCGGATTTGGATGGTATTGCATTGGAATTTATCAAAAAAGTTGGTGACTGTACTGTTGGCTGGTTGGTAAGGTTATTTAATGTATAAATGACTCATGGTGAGGTGCCTGAGGATTAGCGGAATGCTTGCATAGTGCCATTGAACAAAGGTAAAGGGGATGAAAGTGAGTGCTCAAATAACAGAGTTATAAGTTTTTTGAATATTCCTGGGAAATTATATGGGAGGTTATTGTTTGAGAGGGTAAAGGAATGTATAGAGTATGAGATTGGGGAAGAGCAGTGTGGTTTCAGAAGTGGTAGAGGATGTGTGCATCAGGTGTTTGCTTTGAAGAATGTATATGAGAAACACTTAGAAAAGCAAAAGGATTTGTATGCAGCATTTATGGATCTGGAGAAGGCATATGCTACAGTTGATAGAGATGCTCTGTGGAAGGTATTAAGAATATATGGTATGGGAGGCAAGTTGTTAGAAGCAGTGAAAAGTTTTTATCGAGGATGTAAGGCATGTGTACGTGTAGGAAGAGAGGAAAGTGATATGTTCTCAGTGAATGTAGGCTTGCGGCAGGGGTGTGTGATGTCTCCATGGATGCTTAATTTGTTTATGGATTGGGTTGTTAGGGAGGGGAATGCAAGAGTTTCGGAAAGAGGGGCAAAAAATGCAGTCTATTGTGGATGAGAAAGCTTGGGAAGTGAGTAGGTTGTTGCTCGCTGATGATACGCTGCTGGTGGCATATTCATGTAAGTAACCGCAGCATACTTTCAAAGTATTTCCTGCGTGTCGCAGAAGGCGACTAAAAGGGAAGGAAGCCGTGAGCTGGATATCTTCATCTCTCGTCTTTTTTTTTAATTTTCCAAAAGAATGGACAGAGAAGAGGACTAAATGAGGATATTCCCTCAGAGGTCCAGTCCTCTGTTCTTAACGCTACCTCACTAACGTGGGAGATGGCGAATAGGTTAAAAAAAAACAAAGATATATATATATATATATATATATATATATATATATATATATATATATATATATATATATATATATATATATATATATATATATATATATATATATATATATATATATATATATATATATATATATATATATATATATATATATATATATATATATATATATATATATATATATATATATATATATATATATATATATATATATATATATATATATATATATATATATATATATATATATATATATATATATATATATATATATATATATATACATATATATATATATATATATATATATATATATATATATATATATATATATATATATATATATATATATATATATATATATATATATATATATATATATATATATATATATATATATATATATATATATATATATATATATATATATATACATATATATATATATATAAGTCGAGAACATTATCTCGGAAAGCAAAAATGGGTATGTTTGAAGGAATAGTGGTTCCAACAATGTTGTATGGTTGCGAGGCGTGGGCTATGGATAGAGTTGTGCGCAGGAGGATGGATGTGCTGGAAATGAGATGTTTGAGGACAATGTGTGGTGTGAGGTGGTTTGATCGAGTGAGTAACGTAAGGGTAAGAGAGATGTGTGGAAATAAAAAGAGCGTGGTTGAGAGAGCAGAAGAGGGTGTTTTGAAGTGGTTTGGGCACATGGAGAGAATGAGTGAGGAAAGATTGACCAAGAGGATATATGTGTCGGAGGTGGAGGGAACGAGGAGAAGAGGGAGACCAAATTAGAGGTGGAAAGATGGAGTGAAAAAGATTTTGTGTGATCGGGGCCTCAACATGCAGGAGGGTGAAAGGAGGGCAAGGAATAGAGTGAATTGGAGCGATGTGGTATACCGGGGTTGACGTGCTGTTAGTGGATTGAATCAAGGCATGTGAAGCGTCTGGGGTAAACCATGGAAAGCTGTGTAGGTATGCATATTTGCGTGTGTGGACGTATGTATATACATGTGTATGTGGGTGGGTTGGGCCATTTCTTTCGTCTGTTTCCTTGCGCTACCTCGCAAACGCGGGAGACAGCGACAATGTATAATAATAACAAAATATATATATATATATATATATATATATATATATATATATATATATATATATATATATATATATATATATATATATATATATATATATATATTGGAAAGGATCACAATTTTGCGCGTGATCAAGATATTCCTATGAGTCCACGGGGAAAATGAAACACGAGAAGTTCCCAAGTGCACTTTCGTGTAATAATCACATCATCAGGGGAGACACAAGAGAGGATTGATATACATCGAAGAGACGAAGCTAGGACGGCATTTGGTAAACATGTGATTGTCCAAAACATACAACGAGTGTTCATAAACTTATCATTTTACAAATCTTATCAAATATAAAGTTATCTAATTTGTACACACCATCACTAATATTAAGATTATAATTCTTTGTGTATTTAACAACAGAAGATTCAATGATATTTCTCTTGGTAATAGAGTTAGAGTTAACAACCGAGATGGTGTTACTCCAGTCAATACAATGATCATAGTTTTTAACATGATTAAACAAGGCATTTGATTCTTGTCCTGTTCTTATACTATATTTATGTTGCTTAAGTCTAACAGAAAGATCCTTACCTGTCTGACCAACATAAAATTTATCACAGTTTCCACAAGGAACTTTATAGATGCAACCAAGAGAATTATCTGGTGAATTCCTGACTAAGATATTCTTTATGTTATTATCGTTGCTAAAGGCAACATTTACATTAAAGGATTTAAGCAACATGGGAAGCAAAGTGAAATCATTATTACAAGGGAGAACTGAAAGATTCTTGGTGTCAATGGGAGGTTTGGGCTCAACTCTATAAAATGATTTCTTTGCTACCTTAAGGTATTTATCAATGAAAGATCTAGGGTACTTTAACTTAGATCCAATAGAATATATCTTCTCAAACACATCATCAATAAACTCTGGACTGCAAATACGTAATGCCCTAAGGAACATAGATTGAAATGATGATAATTTAACTCTGTCATGTTGAGATGAGTAATAATGGATATATGAGCATACATTGGTGGATTTTCTGTATATGTTAAGCTTAAACTTGTTTCCGTGTCTATGGATCATGCAATCTAAAATGTTAACATACCATTACTTTCATTTTCTACAGTAAATTTGATGGAAGGTACTAAATTGTTAAGTAAGGGGAGAAATATTTGTAGATTTTCATTTGTTGGCCAAACACAAAGAACATCATCTACATACCTAAACCAAATTGCATTAGAAGGTAAGATATCCTTTAGTAATTTTGTTTCAAAAAATTTCATATAAAGATTACTTATTACAGGTGAAAAAGGGTTACCCATTGCCATACCAAATTTTTGAGCATAATAATCTACATTAAATTGAAATACACAGTCTTTTATACACAATTTTATCAGTTCAATGAAATTAGACTTTGAAACAGGTAATTGAATATCATCCAAGACATCAAATAAATATTCTAAAAGGTCATCAACTAGAACTTTAGTGAAAAGTGAGGAAACATCAAAGCTAACTAGTTTGAAATCAAAATTAATATTGATACTGTTTAGCTTGTTGACTAAATCTACATTGCTAATGATATTAGAATTCGATACCTTACCCACTAAAGGGCTTAATAAGGAAACTAACCATTTTGATAATTTATATGTGATGGAGCCTACTGAACTCACTATAGGTCTTGCTGGAAAAATTTGTTTATGTGTTTTGATAAGTCCATACATATATGGCAATGAAGGGGACAAAGATGACAAATTTGTGATAAGAGAAATGTTACCTTTCAACAACAACTTCATTTCTTTATTGAAGTGAGAATTAACTGCTTCTAAAGGATTTTTACTAAGTTTAGAATATGTTGTGTTATCATTTAGAAGATCATTCATTTTAGATAAATAGTTACTTTTGTCTAAAATCACAACAGTGTTAGCCTTTTCTGCTTTAGTAATATGTATATCCTTGTCATTTTTAAAGGTGTTAATAGGTCTTATGAATCTTTTAGGGCAATTAGCTTCCACTGGTTTTGACATACTGGCATACACTAAACCCTTGCAAATATTAATGTCATCATTACTTAAATTACTGTATTTTTCTAAATTACAAAAAGACTTTGTGACATCAATACAGCTGGCTTCTCTGTTAGAGCATACAAAACTTAAACCATAGCCTAATGCACACAAGGAATCTTTATCTAGTTGTTTATTAGAAAGGTTTACCACAAAAGATGGGTTAGTGTTCTTGGTCCAGTCGCTGTTTTCAATAAGATGGTCCAACTTACGGTTTTGTGACACTTGTAGCCTACTGCGTTCTTTCCTTAATTCATCATAGCAATAGTGCAACATCCGGTTCTTCCAGTGTGTCGGTATTGTCATTTGAAAGGCACGTTTCTTCTCTCCTGAAATCCAAAAAGTTTCTTTAATTCAATATTTTTCTTTAAAATAATATTTTGGAATTGGTCAAATGGTCGACCAGACGGCTGAAACAAACGTTGAGGTAGGACAGATCTTGACAGATCTTGAATTAAAGAAACTTGAAATGGAGGAGGCTTTTCGCATTTCAAGAGAGAAGAAACGTGCCTTTTTTAAATGACAATACCGACACACTGGAAGAACTGGATGTTGGACTATTGCTATGATGAATTAAGGAACGAACGCAATTGGCTACAAGTATCACTAAACTGTAAGTTGGACAATCTTATTGAAAACAGCCACTGGACCAAGAACACTAACTTATCTTTTGTGGTAAACCTGTCTAATAAACAACTAGATAAAGATTCCTTGTGTGCATTAGGCTATGGTTTAAGTTTTGTATGCTCTAACAGAGAAGCCAGCTGTGTTGATGTCACAAAGACTTTTTGTAATTTAGAAAAATACAGCAATTTAAGTAATGATGATATTAATATTTGCAAGGGTTTAGTGTATGCCAGTATGTCAAAATCAGTGGAAGCTAATTGCCCTAAAAGATTCATAAGAGCTATCAACACCTTAAAAAAGATAAGGATATACATATTTCTAAAGCAAAAAAGGCTAACACTGTTGTGATTTTAGACAAAAGTAACTAATCATCTAAAATGAATGATCTTCTAAATGATAACACAACATATTCTAAACTTAGTAAAAATCCTTTAGAAGCAGTTAATTCTCACTTCAATAAAGAAATGAAGTTGTTGTTGAAAGGTAACATTTCTCTTATCAAAAATTTGTCATTTTTGTCCCCTTCATTGCCATATATGTAAGGACTTATCAAAACACATAAACAAAATTTTCCAGCAAGACCTATAGTGAGTTCAGTAGGCTCCATCACATATAAATTATCAAAATGGTTAGTTTCCTTATCAAGCCCTTTAGTGGGTAAGGTATCAAATTCTAATATCATGAATAATGTAGATTTAGTCAACAAGCTAAACAATATCAATATTAATTTTGATTTCAAACTAGTTAGCTTTGATGTTTCCTCACTTTTCACTAAAGTTCCAGTTGATGACCTTTTAGAATATTTATTTGATGTCTTGGATGATATTCAATTACCTGTTTCAAAGTCTAATTTCATTGAACTGATAAAATTGTGTATAAAAGACTAAGTATTTCAATTTAATGTAGATTATTATGCTCAAAAATTTGGTATGGCAATGGGTAACCCTTTTTCACCTGTACTAAGTAATCTTTATATGGAATTTTATGAAACAAAATTACTAAAGGATATCTTACCTTCTAATGCAATTTGGTTTAGGTATGTAGATGATGTTCTTTGTGTTTGGCCGACAAATGAAAATCTACAAATATTTCTCCCCTTACTAAAAAATTTAGTACCTTCCATCAAATTTGAGGTAGAAAATGAAAGTAATGGTATGTTACCAATTTTAGATTGCATGATCCATAGACACGGAAACAAGTTTAAGTTTAACATATACAGAAAACCCACCAATGTATGCTCATATATCCATTATTACTCATCTCAACATGAAAGAGTTAAATTATCATCATTTCAATCTAAGTTCCTAAGGGCATTACGCATTTGCAGTGCAGAGTTTATTGATGATGAGTTTGAGAAGATATATTTTATTAGATCTAAGTTAAAGTACCCTAGATCTTTCATTGATAAATTCCTTAAGTTAGCAAAGAAATCATTTTATAGAGTTGAGCTTAAACCTCCCATTGACACCAAGAATCTTATAGTTCTTCCTTTTAATAATAATTTCACTTTGCTTCCCATGTTGCTTAAATCCTTTAATGTAAATGTTGCCTTTACCAACAATAATACTATAAAGAATATCTTAATCAGAAATTCACCAGAAAATCTCTTGTTTGCATCTATAAAGTTCCTTGTTGAAACTGTGATAAATTTTATGTTGGTCAGACAGGTAAGGATCTTTCTGTTAGACTTAAGCAACATAAATATAGTATAAGAACAGGACAAGAATCAAATGCCTTGTTTAATCATGTTAAAAACTATGATCATTGTATTGACTTGAGTAACGCCATCTCAGTTGTTAACTCTAACATTATTACCAAGAGAAACATCATTCAATCTTCTATTATTAAATACACAAAGAATTATAATCTTAATATTAGTGATGTTCTGTACAAATTAAACAACTTTATTGTTGAAAAGATTTGTAAAATGGTAAGTTTATGAATGCTCGTTGTATGTTTTGGACAATCACATGTTTACCGAACGGCGTCCTAGATTCGTATCCTCGATGTATATCAACTGACTGTTATATTCCTCTCTTGTGTCTCTCCTGATGATGTGATTATTACACAAAAGTGCACTTGGGAACTTTTCGTGTGTCATTTTCCCCGTGGACTCATAGGAATATATATATATATATATATATATATATATATATATATATATATATATATATATATATATATATATATATATATATATATATATATATATATATATATATATATATATATATATATATATATGTATATATATATATATATCATAGAAACATACAAAGCTCCATCAGCCAGGATCAAACCCCTTGTGCAAGAGGCAGGCATGCTAAACGCTAAGCTAAGGGACTGTATAATAGGAACCAACTATTCGAAATACTAAGTACTCGAATACCCTTCGTCTCACTATGGTGACCAACGGGGTCTATCGGTTGTTTCCGAAGGTATTAAGAGTATATGGTGTGGGAGGAAAGTTGTTAGAAGCAGTGAAAAGTTTTTATCGAGGATGTAAGGCATGTGTACGTGTAGGAAGAGAGGAAAGTGATTGGTTCTCAGTGAATGTAGGTTTGCGGCAGGGGTGTGTGATGTCTCCATGGTTGTTTAATTTGTTTATGGATGGGGTTGTTACGGAGGTAAATGCAAGAGTTTTGGAAAGAGGGCAAGTATGAAGTCTGTTGGGGATGAGCGAGCTTGGGAAGTGAGTCAGTTGTTGTTCGCTGATGATACAGCGCTGGTGGCTGATTCATGTGAGAAACTGAAGAAGCTGGTGACTGAGTTTGGTAAAGTGTGTGGAAGAAGAAAGTTAAGAGTAAATGTGAATAAGAGCAAGGTTATTTGGTACAGTAGGGTTGAGGGTCAAGTCAATTGGCAGGTGAGTTTGAATGGAGAAAAACTGGAGGAAGTGAAGTGTTTTAGATATCTGGGAGTGGATCTGTCAGCGGATGGAACCATGGAAGCGGAAGTGGATCATAGGGTGGGGGAGGGGGCGAAAAAAAAAAAAAAATTTTGGGAGCCTTGAAAAATGTGTGGAAGTCGAGAACATTATCTCGGAAAGCAAAAATGGGTATGTTTGAAGGAATAATGGTTTCAACAATGTTGTATGGTTGCGAGGCGTGGGCTATGGATAGAGTTGTGCGCAGGAGGATGGATGTGCTGGAAATGAGATGTTTGAGGACAATGTGTGGTGTGAGGTGGTTTGATCGAGTAAGTAACGTAAGGGTAAGAGAGATGTATGGAAATAAAAAGAGCGTGGTTGAGAGAGCAGAAGAGGGTGTTTTGAAATGGTTTGGGCACATGGAGAGAATGAGTGAGGAAAGATTGACCAAGAGGATATATGTGTCGGAGGTGGAGGGAACGAGGAGAAGAGGGAGACCAAATTGGAGGTGGAAAGATGGAGTGAAAAAGATTTTGTGTGATCGGGGCCTGAACATGCAGGAGGGTGAAAGGAGGGCAAGGAATAGAATGAATTGGAGCGATGTGGTATACAGGGGTTGACGTGCTGTCAGTGGATTGAATCAAGGCATGTGAAGGGTCGGGGGTAAACCATGGAAAGCTGTGTAGGTATGTATATTTGCGTGTGTGGACGTGTGTATGTACATGTGTATGGGGGGGGGGGGGTTGGGCCATTTCTTTCGTCTGTTTCCTTGCGCTACCTGGCAAACGCGGGAGACAGCGACAAAGTATAAAAAAAAAAAAAAAAAGAATATATATATATATATATATATATATATATATATATATATATATATATATATATATATATATATATATATATATATATATATATATATATGTATATATATATATATATATATATATATATATATATATATATATATATATATATATATATATATATATATATATATATATATATATATATATATATATATATATATATATATATATATATATATATATATATATATATATATATATATATATATATATATATATATATATATATATATATATATATATATATATATATATATATATACATATATATATATATAAACTGGAGGAAGTGAAGTGTTTTAGATATCTGTGAGTGGATCTGGCAGCGGATGGAACCATGGAAGCGGAAGTGGATCATAGGGTGGGGGAGGCGGCGAAAATTCTGGGAGCCTTGAAGAATGTGTGGAAGTCGAGAACATTATCTCGGAAAGCAAAAATGGGTATGTTTGAAGGAATAGTGGTTCCAACAATGTTGTATGGTTGCGAGGCGTGGGCTATGGATAGAGTTGTGCGCAGGAGGATGGATGTGCTGGAAATGAGATGTTTGAGGATAATGTGTGGTGTGAGGTGGTTTGATCGAGTAAGTAACGTAAGGGTAAGAGAGATGTGTGGAAATAAAAAGAGCGTGGTTGAGAGAGCAGAAGAGGGTGTTTTGAAATGGTTTGGGCACATGGAGAGAATGAGTGAGGAAAGATTGACCAAGAGGATATATGTGTCGGAGGTGGAGGGAACTAGGAGAAGAGGGAGACCAAATTGGAGGTGGAAAGATGGAGTGAAAAAGATTTTGTGTGATCGGGGCCTGAACATGCAGGAGGGTGAAAGGAGGGCAAGGAATAGAGTGAATTGGAGCGATGTGGTATACAGGGGTTGACGTGCTGTCAGTGGATTGAATCAGGGCATGTGAAGCGTCTGGGGTAAACCATGGAAAGCTGTGTAGGTATGTATATTTGCGTGTGTGGACGTATGTATATACATGTGTATGTGGGTGGGTTGGGCCATTTCTTTTGTCTGTTTCCTTGCGTTACTTCGCAAACGCGGGAGACAGCGACAAAAGCAAAAAAAAAAAAAAAAATATATATATACATATATATATATATATATATATATATATATATATATATATATATATATATATATATATATATATATATATATATGTATAGAGAGAGAGAGAGAGAGAGAGAGAGAGAGAGAGAGAGAGAGAGAGAGAGAGAGAGAGAGAGAGAGAGAGAGAGAGAGAGAGAGAGAGATAGGTAGTATGTTTGAGGAACGGAACCTGGATGTTTTGGCTCTGAGTGAAACGAAGCTCAAGGGTAAAGGGGAAAAGTGGTTTGGGAATGTATTGGGAGTAAAGTCAGAGGTTAGTGAGAGGACAAGAGGAAGGGAAGGAGTAGCAATACTCATGAAACAGGAGTTGTGGGAGTATTTGATAGAATATAAGAAAGTAAATTCTCGATTAATATGGGAAAAACTGAAAGTTGATGGAGAGAGATGGGTGATTATTGATGAAGAAAGATCATGAGAGGCAAGTGTTTTGGGAGCACCTGAATGAGTGTGTTAGTGGTTTTGATGCACAAGACCGGGTTATAGTGATGGGTGATTTGAATGCAAAGGTGAGTAATGTAGCAGTTGAGGGAATAATTGGTATACATGGGGTGCTCAGTGTTGTAAATGGAAATGGTGTAGAGCTTGTAGATTTATGTGCTGAAAAAGGACTGGCGATTGGGAATACCTGCTTAAAAAAGCGATATATACATAAGTATACGTATGTAAGTAGGAGAGATGGCCATAGAGCGTTATTGGATTACGTGTTAATTGACAGGCGCGCGAAAGAGAGACTTTTGGATGTTAATGTGCTGAGAGGTGCAACTGGAGGGATGTCTGATCATTATCTTGTGGAGGCTAAGGTGAAGATTTGTACGGGTTCTCAGAAAAGAAGAGTGAATGTTGGGGTGAAGAGGGTGGTGAGAGTAAGTGAGCTTGGGAAGGAGACTTGTGTGAGGAAGTACCAGGAGAGACTGAGTACAGAATGGAAAAAGGTGAGAACAATATAAGTAAGGGGAATGGGGGAGGAATGGGATGTATTTAGGGAATCAGTGATGGATTGCGCAAAAGATGCTTGTGGCATGAGAAGCGTGGGAGGTAGGTTGATTAGAAAGGGTAGTGAGTGGTGGGATGAACTAGTAAGATTATTAGTGAAAGAGAAGAGAGAGGCATTTCGACGATTTTTGCAGGGAAAAAATGCAATTGAGTGGGAGATGTATAAAAGAAAGAGACAGGAGGTCAAGAGAAAGGTGCAAGAAGTGAAAAAGAGGACAAATGAGAGTTGGGTTGAGAGAGTATCATTAAATTTAAAGGAGAATGAAAAGATGTTCTGGAAGGAGATAAATAAAGTGCGTAAGACGAGGGAGCAAATGGGAACTTCAGTGAAGGGCGCTAATGAGGGGTGCGATAACAAGTAGTGGTGATTTGAAATGGAGATGGAG
Organism: Panulirus ornatus; assembly: GCF_036320965.1. Lineage (NCBI taxonomy): Eukaryota > Metazoa > Arthropoda > Malacostraca > Decapoda > Palinuridae > Panulirus > Panulirus ornatus. The sequence goes on from NC_092269.1 coordinate 23,912,576, forward strand.
TGAGTATTTTGAAGGTTTGTTGAATGTGTTTGATGATAGAGTGGCAGATATAGCGTGTTTTGGTCGAGGTGGTGTGCAAAGTGAGAGTGTTAGGGAAAATGATTTGGTAAACAGAGAAGAGGTACTAAAAGCTTTGCCGAAGATGAAAGCCGGCAAGGCAGCATGTTTGGGTGGTATTGCAGTGGAATCTATTAAAAAAGGGGGTGACTGTAGTGTTGACTGGTTGCTAAGGTTATCTAATGTACGTATGACTCATGGTGAGGTGCCTGAGGATTGGCGGAATGCGTGCATAGTGCCATTGTACAAAGGCAAAGGGGATAAGAGTGAGTGATCAAATTACAGAGGTATAAGTTTGTCGAGTATTCCTGGTAAATTATACGGGAGGGTATTGATTGAGAGGGTGAAGGCATGTACAGAGCATCAGACTGGGGAAGAGCAGTGTGGTTTCAGAAGTGGTAGAGGATATGTGGATCAGGTGTTTGCTTCGAAGAATGTATGTGAGAAAGAATTAGAAAAGCAAATGCATTTGTATGTAGCATTTATGGATCTGGAGAAGGCATATGATAGAGTTGATCGAGATGCTCTGTGGAAGGTATTAAGAATATATGGTGTGGGTGGCAAGTTGTTAGAAGCACTGAAAAGATTTTATCGAGGATGTAAGGCATGTGTACGTGTAGGAAGAGAGGAAAGTGATTGGTTCTCAGTGAATGTAGGTTTGCGGCAGGGATGTGTGATCTCTCCATGGTTGTTTAATTTGCTTATGGATGGGGTTGTTAGGGAGGTGAATGCAAGAGTTTTGGAAAGAGGGGCAAGTATGAAGTCTGTTGTGGTGGAGAGAGCTTGGGAAGTGAGTCAGTTGTTGTTCGCTGATGATACATCGCTGGTGGCTGATTCATGTGAGAAACTGCAGAAGCTGGTGACTGAGTTTGGTAAAGTGTGTGAAAGAAGAGAGTTAAGAGTAAATGTTAAAAAGCGCAAGGTTATTAGGTACAGTAGGGTTGAGGGTCAAGTCAATTGGGAGGTAAGTTTGAATGGAGAAAAACTGGAGGAAGTAAAGTGTTTTAGATATCTGGGAGTGGATCGGGCAGTGGATGGACCCATTGAAGCGGAAGTGAATCATAGGGTGGGGGAGGGGGCGAAAATCCTGGGAGCCTTGAAGAATGTGTGGAAGTCGAGAACATTATCTCCGAAAGCAAAAATGGTTATATTTGAAAGAATAGTGTTTCCAACAATGTTGTATGGTTGCGAGGCGTGGGCTATGGATAGAGTTGTGGGCAGGAGGGTGGATGTGCTGGAAATGAGATGTTTGAGGACAATGTGTGGTGTGAGGTGGTTTGATCAAGTAATGTAAGGGTTAGAGAGATGTGTGGAAATAAAAAGAGCGTGGTTGAGGGAGCAGAAGAGGGTGTTTTGAAATGGTTTGGTCACATGGAGAGAATTAGTGAGGAAAGATTGACCAAGAGGATATATGTGTCAGAGGTGGAGGGAAGGAGGAGAAGTGGGAGAACAAATTGGAGGTGGAAAAATGGAGTGAAAAAAATTTGGTGTGTTCGGGGCCTGAACATGCAGGAGGGTGAAAGGAGGGCAAGAAATAGAGCGAATTGGAGTGATGTGGTATACAGGGGTTGACGTGCCGTCAGTGGATTGAACCAAGGCATGTGAAGCGTCCGGGGTAAACCATGGAAAGCTGTGTAGGTATGTATATTTGCGTGTGTGGACTTGTGTATGTACATGTGTATGGGGGGGGGGGGTTGGGCCATTTCTTTCGTCTGTTTCCTTGCGCTACCTCGCAAACGCGGGAGACTGCGACAAAGTATAAAAAAAAAAAAAAAATATATATATATATATATATATATATATATATATATATATATATATATATATATATATATATATATATATATATATATATATATATATATACATATATATATGTGAAAACCTGGTTTAAAAAGCAAGATATACATAAGTATACGTATGTAAGTAGGAGAAATGCTCAGAGACCGTTATTGGATTACATGTTAATTGACAGGCGCGCGAAAGAAAGACTTTTGGATGTTAATGTGCTGAGAGGTGCAACTGGAGGGAAATCTGATCTTTATCTTGTGCAGGCGAAGGTGAAGATTTGTAGGGGTTTTCGGAAAAGAAGAAAGAATGTTGGGGTGAAGAGAGTGGTGAGACTAAGTGAGCTAGGGAAGGAGACTGGTGTGAGGAAGTACCAGGAGAGACTGAGTACAGAATGGAAAAAGGTGAGAACAAAGGAGGTAAGGGGAGTGGGGGAGGAATGTGATGCATTTAGGGAAGCAGTGATGGCTTGCGCAAAATATGCTTGTGGCAAGAGAAGCGTGGGAGGTGGGTTGATAAGAAAGGGTAGTCAGTGGTAGGATGAAGAAGTAAGATTATTGGTGAAAGAGAAGAGAGAGGCATTTAGACGATTTTTGCAGGGAAAAATGCAAATTAGTGGGAGATGTATAAAAGAAAGAGACAGTAGGTCAAGAGAAAGGTGCAAGAGGTGAAAAAGTGGGCAAATGAGAGTTGGGGTGAGAGAGTATCATTAAATTTTAGGGAAAATAAAAAGTTGTTCTGGAAGGAGTTAATAAAGTGCGTAAGACAATGGAGCAAATGGGAACTTTAGTGAAGGGCGTTAATGGGGAGGTGATAACAGGTAGTGGTGATGTGAGAAGGAGATGGAGTGAGTATTTTGAAGGTTTGTTGAATGTGTTTGATGATAAAGTGGCAGATATAGTGAGTTTTGGTCGAGGTGGTGTGCAAAGTGAGATGGTTAGGGAAGATGATTTGGTAAACAGAGAAGAGGAAGTAGAAGCTTTGCAGAAGATGAAAGCCGGCAAGGCAGCAGGTTTGGATGGTACTGCAGTGGAATTTATTAAAAAAGGGGGTGACTGTATTGTTGGTTGGTTGGTAAGGTTATTCAATGTATGTATGATTCATAGTGAGGTTCCTGAGGATTGGCGGAATGCGTGCATAGTGCCATTGTATAAAGGGAAAGGGTGAGTGCTGAAATTACAGATGTATAAGTCTGTTGAGTATTCCTGGTAAATTATATGGAAGGGTATTGATTGAGAGGGTGAAGGCATGTACAGATCATCATATTGGGGAAGAGCAGTGTGGTTTCAAAAGTGTTAGAGGATGTGTGGATCAGGTGTTTGCTTTGAAGAATGTATGTGAGAAATACTTAGAAAAGCAAATGGATTTGTATGTAGCAGGTATGGATCTGGAGAAGTCATAGGATAGAGTTGATAGAGATGCTCTGTGGAAGGTACTAAGAATATATGGTGCTGGAGGCAAGTTGTTAGAAGCAATGAAAAGTTTTTATCGAGGATGTAAGGCATGTGTACGTGTAGGAAGAGAGGAAAGTGATTGGTTCTCAGTGAATGTAGGTGTGCTGCAGGGGTGTTTGACGTCTCCATGGTTGTTTAATTTGTTTATGGATGGGGTTGTTAGGGAGGTGAACGCAAGAGTTTTGGAAAGAGGGGCAAGTATGCAGTCTTTTGGGGATGAGAGAGCTTTGGAAGTGAGTCAGTTGTTGTTCGCTTATGATACAGCGCTGGTGGCTGATTCATGTGAGAAACCGCAAAAACTGGTGACTGAGTTTGGTAAAGTGTTTGGAAGAAGAAAGTTAATAGTAAATGTGAATAAGAGCACGGTTATTAGGTACAGTAGGGTTGAGGGTCAAGTCAATTGGGAGGTAAGTTTGAATGGAGAAAAACTGGAGGAAGTAAAGTGTTTTAAATATCTGGGAGTGGATCTGGTAGCGGATGGAACCATGGAAGCGGAAGTGAATCATAGGGTATGGGAGGGGGCGAAAATCCTGGGAGCCTTGAAGAATGTGTGGAAGTCGAGAACATTATCTCGGAAAGCAAAAATGGGTATGTTTGAAGGAATAGTGGTTCCAACAATGTTGTATGGTTGCGAGGCGTGGGCTATGGATAGAGTGGTGCGCAGGAGGGTGGATGTGCTGGAAATGAGATGTTTGAGGACAATATGTGGTGTGATGTTTTTTGATCGAGTAAGTAATATAAGGTTAAGAGAGATGTATGGAAATAAGAAGAGCGTGGTTGATAGAGCAGAAGAGGTTGTTTTGAAATGGTTTGGGCACATGGAGAGGATGAGTGAGGAAAGATTGACCAAGAGGATATATGTGTCAGAGGTGGAGGGAACGAGGAGAAGTGGGAAACCAAATTGGAGGTGGAATGATGGAGTGAGAAAGATTTTGAGTGATCGGGACCTAAATATACTGGAGGGTAAAAGGCGTGCAAGGAATAGCATGAATTGGATTGATGTGGTATACCGGGGTCGACATGCTGTCAATGGATTGAATCAGGGGATTTGAAGCGTCTGGGGTAAACCATGAAAAGTTCTGTGGGGCCTGGATGTGGAAAGGGAGCTTTGGTGTCAGTGCATTATTCATGACAGCTAGAGACTGAGTGTGAACGATTGTGCCCTTTGTTGTCTTTTCCTAGCGCTACTGCGCACATGCGGGGGGAGTGGGTTCTCATTTCATATATGGCGTTGTGGCGACGAGAATGAATGAGGGCAGCAAGTATGAATTATGTAAATGTTTATATATGTATATGTTTGTGTGTGGACGTGTATGTATATACATGTGTATGTGGGTGGGTTGGGCCATTCCTTCGTCTGTTTCTTTGCGCTACCTCGCTAATCCGGGAGACAACGGGAAAATATAGTAAATAAATAAATATACATACATATATATATATATATATATATATATATATATATATATATATATATATATATATATATATATATATATATATATATATATATATATATATTTTTTTTTTTTTTTTTTTTTTTTTGCTTTGTCTCCCGCGTTTGCGAGGTAGCGCAAGGAAACAGACGAAAGAAATGGCCCAACCCATCCCCATACACATGTATATACATACGTCCACACACGCAAATATATTTACCTACACAGCTTTCCATGGTTTACCCCAGACGCTTCACATGCCCCGATTCAATCCACTGACAGCACGTCAACCCCGGTATACCACATCGCTCCAATTCACTCTATTCCTTGCCCTCCTTTCACCCTCCTGCATGTTCAGGCCCCGATCACACAAAATCTTTTTCACTCCATCTTTCCACTTCCAATTTGGTCTCCCTCTTCTCCTCGTTCCCTCCACCTCCGACACATATATCCTCTTGGTCAATCTTTCCTCACTCATTCTCTCCATGTGCCCAAACAATTTCAAAACACCCTCTTCTGCTCTCTCAACCACGCTCTTTTTATTTCCATACATCTCTCTTACCCTTACGTTACTTACTCGATCAAACCACCTCACACCACACATTGTCCTCAAACATCTCATATCCAGCACATCCATCCTCCTGCGCACAACTCTATCCATAGCCCACGCCTCGCAACCATACAACATTGTTGGAACCACTATTCCTTCAAACATACCCATTTTTCCTTTCCGAAATGATGTTCTCGACTTCCACGCATTCTTCAAGGCTCCCAGAATTTTCGCCCCCTCCCCCCCCTATGATCCACTTCCGCTTCCATGGTTCCATCCGCTGCCAGATCCACTCCCAGATATCTAAAACATTTCACTTCCTCCAGTTTTTCTCCATTCAAACTCACCTCCCAATTGACTTGACCCTCAACCCTACTGTACCTAATAACCTTGCTCTTATTCACATTTACTCTTAACTTTCTTCTTTCACACACTTTACCAAACTCAGTCACCAGCTTCTTCAGTTTCTCACATGAATCAGCCACCAGCGCTGTATCATCAGCGAACAACAACTGACTCACTTCCCAAGCTCGCTCATCCCCAACAGACTTCATACTTGCCCCTCTTTCCAAAACTCTTGCATTTACCTCCCTAACAACCCCATCCATAAACAAATTAAACAACCATGGAGACATCACACACCCCTGCCGCAAACCTACATTCACTGAGAACCAATCACTTTCCTCTCTTCCTACACGTACACATGCCTTACATCCTCGATAAAAACTTTTCACTGCTTCTAACAACTTGCCTCCCACACCATATATTCTTAATACCTTCCACAGAGCTTCTCTATCAACTCTATCATATGCCTTCTCCAGATCCATAAATGCTACATACAAATCCATTTGCTTTTCTAAGTATTTCTCACATACATTCTTCAAAGCAAACACCTGATCCACACATCCTCTACCACTTCTGAAACCACACTGCTCTTCCCCAATCTGATGCTCTGTGCATGCCTTCACCCTCTCAATCAATACCCTCCCATATGATTTACCAGGAATACTCAACAAACTTATACCTCTGTAATTTGAGCTCTCACTCTTATCCCCTTTGCCTTTTTACAATGGCACTATGCACGCATTCCGCCAATCCTCAGGCACCTCACCATGAGTCATATATACATTAAATAACCTTACCAACCAGTCAATAATACAGTCATCCCCTTTTTTAATAAATTCCACTGCAATACCATCCAAACCTGCTGCCTTGCCGGCTTTCATCTTCCGCAAAGCTTTTACTAGCTCTTCTCTGTTTACCAAATCATTTTCCCTAACCCTCTCACTTTGCACACCACCTCGACCAAAACACCCTATATCTGCCACGCTATCATCAAACACATTCAACAAACCTTCAAAATACTCACTCCATCTCCTTCTCATATCACCACTACTTGTTATCACCTCCCCATTTGCGCCCTTCACTGAAGTTCCCATTTGCTCCCTTGTCTTACGCACTTTATTTACCTCCTTCCAGAACATCTTTTTATTCTCCCTAAAATTTAATGATACTCTCTCACCCCAACACTCATTTGCCCTCTTTTTCACCTCTTGCACCTTTTTCTTGACCTCCTGTCTCTTTCTTCTATATATCTCCCACTCAATTGCATTTTTTCCCTGCAAAAATCGTCCAAATGCCTCTCTCTTCTCTTTCATTAATAATCTTACTTCTTCATCCCACCACTCACTACCCTTTCTAATCAACCCACCTCCCACTCTTCTCATGCCATAAGCATCTTTTGCGCAATCCATCACTGATTCCCTATATACATCCCATTCCTCCCCCACTCCCCTTACTTCCATTGTTCTCACCTTTTTCCGTTCTGTACTCAGTCTCTCCTGGTACTTCCTCACACAAGTCTCCTTCCCAAGCTCACTTACTCTCACCACCCTCTTCACCCCAACATATATATATATATATATATATATATATATATATATATATATATATATATATATATATATATATATATATATATATATATATATATATATATATATATATATATATATATATATATATATATATATATATATATATATATGTATATATATATATATATATATATATATATATATATATATATATATATATATATATATATATATATATATATATATATATATATATATATATATATATATATATATATATATATATATATATATATATATATATATATATATATATATATATGTGTATATATATATATATATATATATATATATATATATATATATATATATATATATATATATATATATATATATATATATATATATATATATATATATATATATATATATATATATATATATATATATATATATATATATATATGTATATATAGATAGATATATGTATGTATCTTCTTCTTCATATTACTCGCCATTTCCCGCTTTAGCGAGGTAGCGTTAAGAAGAGAGGACCTGGCCTTTGAGGGAATATCCTCATCTGGCCCCCTACTGTCTGACTTTATTCATTCCCGTCGCAACCCCGCCACACATGAAAAGAAAACCCTCTCCCCCCATATGTGCGCGAGGTAGCGCAAGGAAAAGATAACAAAGGCCATATTCGTTCACATTCAGTCTTTAGCTGTCATGTATAATTCACCGAAACCACAGCTCCCTCTCCACATCCAGGCTCCACAAAACTTTCCATGGTTTTCCACAGACACTTCACATGCCCTGGTTCAATCTATTGACAGCATGTCGAGCCCTTTATAACACCTTATTCCAATTCACTGTATTCCTTGCGCTCCTTTCATCCTCTTGCTTTTCACGCCCCGAAAGCTCTAAATCCTTTTCACTCCATCCTTTCACCTCCAATTTGGTCTCCTACTTCTCCTCATTCCCTCCACTTTTGACACATACATCTTCTTTGTCATTCTTTCCTCACCCATTCCCTCCATATGACTAAAATATTTCAATACACCGTCTTCTGCTCTCTCAACCTCACTGTTCTCATTACCACACATCTCTCTTACCTTTCATTAGTTACTCCATCAAACCACCTCACACCACATGTTGTCCTGAAACATCTCATTTCTAACAGAACCACCCTCCTCCGCACAACTCTATCTATAACCCACGCCTCGCAATCATATAACATTGTTGGAACAACAAATCCTTCAAACATCCTCATTTTTGCTCTCCGGGATAATGTTCTCGTCTTCCACACATTATTCAACTCTAACAGAACCTTCGCCCACTCACCCATCCTGTGATTCACTTCCACTTCCATGGTTTCATCCGCTGCCAGATTTACTCCCAGATATCTAAAAATTTTCACTTCCTCCAATTTTTCTGCATATAAGCTTACCTCCCAGTTGACTTGTCCCTCAACCCTACTGTATCTAATAACCTTGCTCTTATACAAATTTACTCTCAGCTTTCTTCTTTTACACACTTTACCAAACTCAGCCACCAGCTTCTGCAGTTTCTCACCCGAATCAGCCACCAGATCTGTATCATCAGCGAACAACAATGACTCACTTCCTAGGCCCTCTAATCCACAACAAAATGCATACTTTCCCCTCTTTAGAAATTCTTGCATTCACCTTCCTAACAACCCCATACATAAACAAATTAATCAACTATGGAGACATTATACACCCCTCCCGCAAGCCAAAATTCAATGGGAACCAATCACTGCCTACTCTTCCAACTCGTACATATGCCTTATATCCTCGATGAAAACTTTTCACTGGTTTTAGCAACTTCCCTCCCACACCATATATTCTTAATACCTTCCACAGAGCATCTCTATCAACTCTATCATATGCCTTCTCCAGATCCATAAATGCTACATACAAATCCATTTGTTTTTCCAAGTATTTGTCGCACACATTCTTCTAAGAAAACACCTGATCCACACATTCTTTACCATTTCTAAAACCAGACACATATATACATATATATTTACATATATATATATATATATATATATATATATATATATATATATATATATATATATATATATATATATATATATATATAAGTATATAAAAAAGATATATATATATATATATATATATATATAACAAGTAGTGGTGATGTGAGAAGGAAATGGAGTGAGTATTTTGAAGGTTTATTGAATGTGTTTGATGATAGAGTGGCAGATATAGGGTGTTTTCGTCAAGGTGGTGTGCAAAGTGAGAGGGTTGGGGAAAATGATTTGGTAAACAGAGAAGAGGTAGTGAAAGCTTTGCGGAAGATGAAAGCCGGCAAAGCAGCAGGTTTGGATGGTATTGCAGTGGAATTTATTAAAAAAAGGGGTGACTGTATTGTTGACTGGTTGGTAAGGTTATTTAATATATGTATGACTCATGGTGAGGTGCCTGAGGATTGGCGGAATGCGTGCATAGTGCCATTGTACAAAGGCAAAGGGGATAAGAGTGAGTGCTCAAATTACAGAGGATATAAGTTTGTTGAGTATTCCTGGTAAATTATATGGGAGGATATTGATTGAGAGGGTGAAGGCATGTACAGAGAATCAGATTGGGGAAGAGCAGTGTGGTTTCAGAAGTGGTAGAGGATGTGTGGATCAGGTGTTTGCTTTGAAGAATGTATGTGAGAAATACTTAGAAAAGCAAATGGATTTGTATGTAGCATTTATGGATCTGGAGAAGGCATATGATAGAGTTGATAGAGATGCTCTGTGGAAGGTATTAAGAATATATGGTGTGGGAGGCAAGTTGTTCGAAGCAGTGAAAAGTTTTTATCGAGGATGTAAGGCATGTGCACGTGTAGGAAGAGAGGAAAGTGATTGGTTCTCAGTGAATGTAGGTTTGCGGCAGGGGTGTGTGATGTCTCCATGGTTGTTTAATTTGTTTATGGATGGGGTTGTTAGGGAGGTGAATGCAAGAGTTTTGGAAAGAGGGGCAAGTATAAAGTCTGTTGGGGATGAGAGAGCTTGGGAAGTGAGTCAGTTGTTGTTCGCGGATGATACAGCGCTGGTGGCTGATTCATGTGAGAAACTGCAGAAGCTGGTGACTGAGTTTGGTAAAGTGTGTGAAAGAAGAAAGTTAAGAGTAAATGTGAATAAGAGCAAGGTTATTAGGTACAGTAGGGTTGAGGGTCAAGTCAATTGGCAGGTGAGTTTGAATGGAGAAAAACTGGAGGAAGTGAAGTGTTTTAGATATCTGGGAGTGGATCTGGCAGCGGATGGAACCATGGAAGCGGAAGTGGATCATAGGGTGGGGGAGGGGGCGAAAATTCTGGGAGCCTTGAAGAATGTGTGGAAGTCGAGAACATTATGTCGGAAAGCAAAAATGGGTATGTTTGAAGGAATAGTGGTTCCAACAATGTTGTATGGTTGCGAGGCGTGGGCTATGGATAGAGTTGTGCGCAGGAGGATGGATGTGCTGGAGATGAGATGTTTGAGGACAGTGTGTGGTGTGAGGTGGTTTGATCGAGTAAGTAACGTAAGGGTAAGAGAGATGTGTGGAAATAAAAAGAGCGTGGTTGAGAGAGCAGAAGAGGGTGTTTTGAAATGGTTCGGGCACATGGAGAGAATGAGTGAGGAAAGATTGACCAAGAGAATATATGTGTCGGAGGTGGAGGGAACGAGGAGAAGAGGGAGACCAAATTGGAGGTGGAAAGATGGAGTGAAAAAGATTTTGTGTGATCGTGGCCTGAACATGCAGGAGGGTGAAAGGAGGGCAAGGAATAGAGTGAATTGGAGCGATGTGGTATACCGGGGTTGACGTGCTGTCAGTGGATTGAATCAAGGCATGTGAAACGTCTGGGGTAAACCATGAAAAAGCTGTGTAGGTATTTATATTTGCGTGTGTAGACGTATGTATATTCATGTGTATGGGGGTGGGTTGGGCCATTTCTTTCGTCTGTTTTCTTGCGCTACCTCGGAAACGCGGGAGACAGCGACAAAGCAAAAAAAAAAAAAAATATATATATATATATCATCCCTGGGGATAGGGGAGAAAGAATACTTCACACGCATTCCTCACGTGTCGTAGCAGGCGGCTAAAGGGGACAGGAGCGGGGTGCTGGAAATCCTCCCCTCCTTGCATTTCAACTTTCTAAAATGGGAAACAGAAGAAGGAGTCACGCAGGGAGTGCTCATCCTCCTCGATGGCTCAAACAGAGGTGTCTAAATGTGTGTGGATGTAACCAAGATGAGATAAAAGGAGAGATAGGTAGTATGTTTGAGGAAAGGAACCTAGATGTTTTGGCTCTGAGTGAAACTAAGCTCAAGGGTAAAGGGGAAGAGTAGTTTGGAATGTCTTGGGAATAATGTCAGGGGTTAGTGACAGGACAAGAGCAAGGGAAGGAGTTGCACTACTCCTGACACAGGAGTGGTGAGGGTATGTGATACAGTGTAAGAAAGTGAACTCTAGATTGATATGGGTTAAACTGAGAGTGGATGGGAAGAGATGGGTGAATATTGGTGCATATGCACCTGGGCATGAGAAGAAAGATCATGAGAGACAAGTGTTTTGGGAGCAGCTGAGTGAGTTTCTTAGTAGTTTTGATGCACGAGACTGGGTTATAGTGGTGGTTGATTTGAAAGCAAAGGTGAGTAATGTGGCAGTTGAGGGAATAATTGGTCTACATGGGGTGTTCAGTGTTGTAAATGAAAATGGTGAAGAACTTATAGATTTATGTGTTGAAAAAGGACTACTGATTGGGAATACCTGGTTTAAAAAGAGAGATATACAGAAGTATACATATATAAGTAGGAGAGGTGGCCAGAGAGCGTTATTGGATTACGTGTTAGTTGATTTGCGCGCGAAAGAGAGATTTTTGGATGTTAATGTGCTGAGAGGTGCAACTGGAGGTATGTCTGATCATTATCTTGTGGAGGCGAAAGTGAAGATTTGTAGAGGTTTTCAGAAAAGAAGAGAGAATGTTGAGATGAAAAGGCTGGTGAGAGTAGGTGAGCTTGGGAAGGAGACTTGTGTGATGAAGTACGAAGGAGAGACTGAGTACAGAAAGGAAAAAGATGAGAACTAAGGACTTAAGGGGAGTGGAGGAGGAATGGGATGTATCTAGAGAAGCAGTGATGGCTTACGCAAAAGATGTTTGTAGCATGAGAAGCGTGGGAGGTGGGTAGATTAGGAAGGGTAGTGACTGGTGGGATGATGAAGTAAGATTATTAGTGAAAAAGTGGAGAGATGCATTTGGACTATTTTTACAGGGAATTATTCCAAATGACTGGGAGATGTATATAAGAAAGAGGCAGGAGGTCAAGAGAAAAGTAAAAGAGGTGAAAAAGAAGGCAAATGAGAGTTGGGGTGAGAGAGTATCATTAAATTTTAGGGAGAATAAAAAGATATTTTGGAAGTAGGTAAATAAAGTGCGAAAAACAGGGGAACAAATGGGATCTTCAGTGAAGGGCGCAAATGGGGAGGTGATAAAAAGTAGTGGTGATGTGAGGAGACGGAGTGAATATTTTGAAGGATTGTTGAATGTGTTTGATGATAGAGTGGCAGATATAGGGTATTTTGGTCGAGGAGGTGTGTAAAGTGAGAGGGTTAGAGAAAATGATTTGGTGTATAGAAAAGAGGTACTAAAAGCTTTGCGGAAGATGAAAGCCGGCAAGGCAGCGGGTTTGGATGGTATTGAAGTAAAATTTATCAAAAAAGGGGGTGACTATATTATTGACTGGCTGGTAAGGTTATCTAATGTATGTATGTCTCATGGTGAGGTGCCTGAGGATTGACGGAATGCTAGCATAGTGCCATTGTACAAAGGCAAATGGAATAAAAGTGAGTGCTCAAATTACAGAGGTATAAGTGTGCTGAGTATTCCTGGGAAATCATATTGGAGGGTATTGATTGATTGGATGAAGGCATGTACAGAGCATCAGATTGGGGAAGTGCATTGTGGTTTCAGAAGTGGTAGAGGATGTGCGGATAAGGTGTTTGCTTTGAAGAATGTACGTCAGAAATACTTAGAAAAGCAAATGGATTTGCGTGTAGCATTTATGGATCTGGAGAAGGCATATGATAGAGTTAATAGAGATGCTCTGTGGAAGTTATTAAGAATATATGGTGTTGGAGGCAAGTTGTTAGAAGCAGTGAAAAGTTTTTATCGAGGATGTAAGGCATGTGTACGTGTAGGAAGAGAGTAAAGTGATTGGTTCTCAGTGAATGTAGGTTTGCGGCAGGGGTGTGTGATGTCTCCATGGTTGTTTTATTTGTTTATGGATGGGGTTGTTAGGGAGGTGAATGGAAGAGTTTTGGAAAGAGGGGTAAGTATGCAGTATGTCGTTGATGAGAGAGCTTGGGAAGTGAGTCAGTCTTCTTCGCTGATGATACAGCGCTGGTGGCTGATTCATGTGAGAAACTACAGAACCTGGTGACTGAGTTTGGTAAAGTGTGTGAAAGAAGAAAATTAAGAGTAAATGTGAATAAGAGCAAGGTTATTAGGTACATTAGGGTTGAGGGTCAAATCAAATAGCAGGTAAGTTTGAATGGACAAAAATTGGAAGAATTGAAGTATTTTAGATATCTGGGAGTGGATTTGGCAGCGGATGGAACCATGGAAGCGGAAGTGAATCATAGGGTGGGAGAGGAGACGGAAATTCTGGGAGCCTTGAAGAATATGTGGAAGTCGAGAACATTATCTCGGAAAGCAATAATGGGTATGTTTGAAGGAATAGTGGTTCCATCAATGTTGTATGGTTGCGAGGCGTGGGATATGGATAGAGGTTTGCGCAGGAGAGTGGATGTGCTGGAAATGAGATGTTTGAGGACGATATGTGGTGTGAGGTGGTTTGATCAAGTAAGTAATAATAGGGTAAGAGAGATGTATGGTAATAAAAAGAATGTGGCTGAGAGAGCAGAAGAGGGCGTTTTGAAATGTTTTGGTCACATGGAGAGAATTAGTTAGGAAAGATTGACAAAGAGGATATCTGTGTCAAAGGTGGAGAGAACGAGGAGAAGTGGGAGACCAAATTGGAGGTGGAGAGATGGAGTGAAAAAGATTTTGAGTGATCGGGCCTGAACATGCAGGATGATGAAAGGCGTGCAAGGAATAGAGTGAATTGGAACGATGTGGTGTACCGGGGTGGACGTGCTGTCAATGGAGTGAACCAGGGCATGTGAAGCGTCTGGGATAAAAAATTGAAAGTTCTGTGGGGCCTGAATGTGGAAAGGGAGCTTTGGTTTCGGTGCATTATTACATGATAGCTAGAGGTTGAGTGTGAACGAATGGGGCCTTTGTTGTCCTTTCCTAGCGCTACCTCGCACACATTAGGGGAGAGGGGGTTGTTATTTCATGTACTGCGAGGTGGCAATAGGAATGAATAAAGGCAGACAGTATGAATTATGTATATGTGTACATATTCATATGTCTGTGTGAGTATATATATGTATAACCTGAGATTTATAAGTATTTATATTTGCGTGTGTTGACGTGTATGTATATACATGTGTATGTGGGTGGGTTGGGCCTTTCTTTCGTCTGTTTCCTTGAGCTACTTCGCTAACGCGGGAGACAGAGACAAAGCAAAATAAATAGATAAATAAATATGTATGATTATATATATATATATATATATATATATATATATATATATATATATATATATATATATATATATATATATATATATATATATATATATATATATATATATATATACATATATATATATATATATATATATATATATATATATATATATATATATATATATATATATATATATATATATATATATATATATATATATATATATATATGGATGGGGTTGTTAGGGAGGTGAATGCAAGAGTTTTGGAAAGAGGGGCAAGTATGAAGTCTGTTGGGGATAAGAGAGCTTGGGAAGTGAGTCAGTTGTTGTTCGCTGATGATACAGCGCTGGTGGCTGATTCATGTGAGAAACTGCAGAAGCTGGTGACTGAGTTTGGTAAAGTATGTGAAAGAAGAAAGTTAAGAGTAAATGTGAATAAGAGCAAGGTAATTAGGTACAGTAGGGTTGAGGGTCAAGTCAATTGGGTGGTAAGTTTGAATGGAGAAAAACTGGAGGAAGTAAAGTGTTTTAGATATCTGGGAGTGGATCTGGCAGCGGATGGAACCATGGAAGCGGAAATGGATCATCGGGTTGGGGAGGGGGCGAAAATTCTGGGAGCCTTGAAGAATGTGTGGAAGTCGAGAACATTATCTCGGAAAGCAAAAATGGGTATGTTTGAAGGAATATGGTTCCAACAATGTTGTATGGATGCGAGGCGTGGGCTATGGATAGAGCTTCTGCGCAGGAGGATGGATGTGCTGGAATTGAGA
This sequence comes from Panulirus ornatus, assembly GCF_036320965.1. Classification (NCBI taxonomy): domain Eukaryota; kingdom Metazoa; phylum Arthropoda; class Malacostraca; order Decapoda; family Palinuridae; genus Panulirus; species Panulirus ornatus. The sequence goes on from NC_092269.1 coordinate 23,928,114, forward strand.
TGTTTGAGGACAATGTGTGGTGTGAGGTGGTTTGATCGAGTAAGTAACGTTAGGGTAAGAGAGATGTGTGGAAATAAAAAGATTGTGGTTGAGAGACCAGAAAAGGTTTGTTTTGAAATGGTTTGGGCACATGAGAGAATGAGTGAGGAAAGATTGACCAAGAGGATATATGTGTCGGAGGTGGAGGGAACGAGGATAAGTGGGAGACCAAATTGGAGGTGGAAAGATGGAGTGAAAAAGATTTTGTGTGATCGAGGCCTGAACATGCAGGAGGGTGAAAGGAGGGCAAGGAATAGAGTGAATTGGATCGATGTGGTATACCGGGGTGGACGTGCTGTCAATGGAGTGAACCAGGGCATGTGAAGCGTCTGGGATAAAAAATTGAAAGTTCTGTGGGGCCTGAATGTGGAAAGGGAGCTTTGGTTTCGGTGCATTATTACATGATAGCTAGAGGTTGAGTGTGAACGAATGGGGCCTTTGTTGTCCTTTCCTAGCGCTACCTCGCACACATTAGGGGAGAGGGGGTTGTTATTTCATGTACTGCGAGGTGGCAATAGGAATGAATAAAGGCAGACAGTATGAATTATGTACATGTGTACATATTCATATGTCTGTGTGAGTATATATATGTATAACCTGAGATTTATAAGTATTTATATTTGCGTGTGTTGACGTGTATGTATATACATGTGTATGTGGGTGGGTTGGGCCTTTCTTTCGTCTGTTTCCTTGAGCTACTTCGCTAACGCGGGAGACAGAGACAAAGCAAAATAAATAGATAAATAAGTATGTATGATTATATATATATATATATATATATATATATATATATATATATATATATATATATATATATATATATATATATATATATATATATATATATATATGGATGGGGTTGTTAGGGAGGTGAATGCAAGAGTTTTGGAAAGAGGGGCAAGTATGAAGTCTGTTGGGGATAAGAGAGCTTGGGAAGTGAGTCAGTTGTTGTTCGCTGATGATACAGCGCTGGTGGCTGATTCATGTGAGAAACTGCAGAAGCTGGTGACTGAGTTTGGTAAAGTATGTGAAAGAAGAAAGTTAAGAGTAAATGTGAATAAGAGCAAGGTAATTAGGTACAGTAGGGTTGAGGGTCAAGTCAATTGGGTGGTAAGTTTGAATGGAGAAAAACTGGAGGAAGTAAAGTGTTTTAGATATCTGGGAGTGGATCTGGCAGCGGATGGAACCATGGAAGCGGAAATGGATCATCGGGTTGGGGAGGGGGCGAAAATTCTGGGAGCCTTGAAGAATGTGTGGAAGTCGAGAACATTATCTCGGAAAGCAAAAATGGGTATGTTTGAAGGAATATGGTTCCAACAATGTTGTATGGATGCGAGGCGTGGGCTATGGATAGAGTTCTGCGCAGGAGGATGGATGTGCTGGAATTGAGATGTTTGAGGACAATGTGTGGTGTGAGGTGGTTTGATCGAGTAAGTAACGTTAGGGTAAGAGAGATGTGTGGAAATAAAAAGATTGTGGTTGAGAGACCAGAAAAGGTTTGTTTTGAAATGGTTTGGGCACATGAGAGAATGAGTGAGGAAAGATTGACCAAGAGGATATATGTGTCGGAGGTGGAGGGAACGAGGATAAGTGGGAGACCAAATTGGAGGTGGAAAGATGGAGTGAAAAAGATTTTGTGTGATCGAGGCCTGAACATGCAGGAGGGTGAAAGGAGGGCAAGGAATAGAGTGAATTGGATCGATGTGGTATACCGGGGTTCACGTGCTGTCAGTGGATTGAATCAGGGCATGTGAAGCGTTTGCGGTAAACCATGGAAAGCTGTGTAGGTATTGTATATTTGCGTGTGTGGACGTATGTATATACATGTGTATGGGGGTGGGTTGGGCCATTTCTTTCGTCTGTTTCCTTGCGCTACCTCGCAAACGCGGGAGACAGCGACAAAGCAAAAAAAAAAAAAAGAATATATATATATATATATATATATATATATATATATATATATATATATATATATATATATATATATATATATATATATATATATGTATATATATATATATGTATATTGGAAAGGATCACATTTTTGCGCGTGATCAAGATATTCCTATGAGTCCACCGGGGAAAATGAAACACGAAAAGTTCCCAAGTGCACTTTCGTGTAATAATCACATCATCAGGGGAGACAAAGGAGAGAAATATAACAGTCAGTTGATATACATCGAAGAAACGAAGCTAGGACGCCATTTGGTAAACATGTGATTGTCCAAAACATACAACGAGCGTCCATAAACTTATTTTACAAATCTTATCAACAATAAAGTTATCTAATTTGTATAGACCACAACTAATATTAAGATTATAATTCTTTGTGTATTTTATTATAGAAGATTCAATGATATTTCTCTTGGTAATAGAGTTAGAGTGAACAACTGAGTTGGCATTACTCCAGTCGATACAGTGATCATAGTTTTTAACATGTTTAAACAAGGCATTTGATTCTTGTCCCGTTCTTATACTATATATATGTTGCTTAAGTCTAACAGAAAGATCCTTACCAGTCTGACCAACATAAAATTTATCACAGTTTCCACAAGGAACTTTGTAGATGCAACCAAGAGAATTTTCTGGTGAATTCCTGATTAAGATATTCTTTATAGTATTATTGTTGGTAAAGGCAACATTTACATTAAAGGATTTAACCAACATGGGAAGTAAAGTGAAATCATTATTAAAAGGGAGAATATGTATATCCTTAAAAAAAGACAAGGATATACATATTACTAAAGCAAAAAGGCTAACACTGTTGTGATTTTAGACAAAAGTACCTATTTATCTAAAATGAATGATCTTCTAAATGATAACACAACATATTCTACCCTTAGTAAAAATCCCTTAGAAGAAGTTAATTCTCACTTCAACAAAGAAATGAAGTTGTTGTTGAAAGGTAACATTTCTCTTTTCAAAAATTTGTCATCTTTGTCCCCTTCATTGCCATATATGTATGGACTTATCAAAAGACATAAACAGAATTTTCCAGCAAGACCTATAGTGAGTTCAGTAGGCTTTATCACATATAAATTGTCAAAATGGTTAGTTTCCTTATTAAGCCCTTTAGTGGGTAAGGTATCAAATTCTAATATCATGAACGATGTAGATTTAGTCAACAAGCTAAACAATATCAATATTAATTTTGATTTCAAACTAGTTAGCTTTGATGTTTCCCCAATTTTCACTGAAGTTCCAGTTGATGACCTTTTAGAATATTTATTGGATGTCTTAGATGATATTCATTTACCTGTTTCAAAGTCTAATTTCATTGAACTGATAAAATTGTGTATAAAAGACTGTGTATTTCAGTCTAATGGAGATTATTATGCTCAAAAATTTGGTATGGCAATGGGTAAACCTCTTTCACCTGTACTAAGTAATCTTTATATGGAATTTTTTGAAACTAAATTACTAAAGGATACCTTACCTTCTAATGCAATTTGGTTTAGGTATGTAGATGATGTTCTTTGTGTTTGGCCAACAAATGAAAATTCACAAATATTTCTCCCCTTACTTAACAATTTAGTACCTTCCATCAAATTTACTGTAGAAAATGAAAATAATGGTATGTTACCATTTTTAGATTGCATGATCCATAGACAAGCAAAGAAGTTTAAGTTTAGCATATACAGAAAACCCACCAATGTATGCTCATATGTCCATTATTACTCATCTCGACATGACAGAGTTAAATTATCATCATTTCAATCTATGTTCCTCAGGGCACTACGTATTTGTAGTCCAGAGTTTATTGATGATGAGTTTGAGAAGATATATACTATTGGATCTAAGTTACAGTACCCTAGATCTTTCATAGATAAATCCCTTAAGTTAGCAAAGAAATCATTTTATAGAGTTGAGCCCAAACCTCCCATTGACAGCAAGAATCTTTTAGATCTTCCCTTTAATTACAATTTCACTTTGCTTCCCATGTTGCTTAAATCCTTTAATACATATGTTGCCTTTAGCAACAATCATACTATAATGAATATCTTAACCAGGAATTCACCAGAAAATTCTCTTGGTTGATCTACAAAGTTCTTTGTGGAAACTGTGATAAATTTTATGTTAGTCAGACTGGTAAGGATCTTTCTGTTAGACTTAAGCAACAAAAATATAGTATAAGAACGGGACAAGAATCAAATGCCTTGTTTAATCATGTTAAAAACTATTATCATTGTATTGACTGGAGTAACGCCATCTTAGTTGTTAACTCTAACTCTATTACAAAGAGAAATATCATTGAATTTTCTATAATTAAATGCACAAAGAATTATAATCTTAATATTAGTGATGGTCTATACAAATTAGATAACTTTATTGTTGATAAGATTTGGAAAATGATAAGTTTATGAACGCTCGTTGTATGTTTTGGACAATCACATGTTTACCAAATGGCGTCCTAGCTTCGTCTCTTCGATGTATATCAACTGAGTGTTATATTTCTCTCTTGTGTCTCCCCTGATGATATAATTATTACACGAAAGTGCACTTGGGAACTTTTCGTGTCTAATTTTCCCAGTGGACTCATAGAAATATATATATATATATATATATATATATATATATATATATATATATATATATATATATATATATATATATATATATATATATATATATATATATTTTTTTTTTTTTTTTTTGCTTTGTCGCTGTCTACCGCGTTTGCGAGGTAGCGCAAGGAAACAGACGAAAGAAATGGCCCAACCCACCCCCATACACATGTATATACATACGTCCACACACGCAAATATACATACCTACACAGCTTTCCATGGTTTACCCCAGACGCTTCAAATGCCTTGATTCAATCCACTGACAGCACGTCAACCCCGGTATACCATATCGCTCCAATTCACTCTATTCCTTGCCCTCCTTTCACCCTCCTGCATGTTCAGGCCCAAATCACACAAAATCTTTTTCACTCCATCTTTCCACCTCCAATTTGGTCTCCCTCTTCTCCTCGTTCCCTCCACCTCCGACACATATATCCTCTTGGTCAATCTTTCCTCACTTATTCTCTACATGTGCCCAAACCATTTCAAAACACCCTCTTCTGCTCTCTCAACCACGCTCTTTTTGTTTCCACACATCTCTCTTACCCTTACGTTATTTACTCGATCAAACCACCTCACACCACACATTGTCCTCAAACATCTCATTTCCAGCACATCCATCCTCCTGCGCACAACTCTATCCATAGCCCACGCCTCGCAACCATACAACATTGTTGGAACCCCTATTCCTTCAAACATACCCATTTTTGCTTTCCGAGATAATGTTCTCGACTTCCACACATTCTTCAAGGCTCCCAGAATTTTCGCTCCCTCCCCCACCCTATGATCCACTTCCGCTTCCATGGTTCCATCCGCTGCCAGATCCACTCCCAGATATCTAAAACACTTTACTTCCTCCAGTTTTTCTCCATTCAAACTTACCTTCCAGTTGACTTGACCCTCAATCCTACTGTACCTAATAACCGTGCTCTTATTCACATTTACTATTAACTTTCTTCTTCCAAACACTTTACCAAACTCAGTCACCAGTTTCTGCGGTTTCTCACATGAATCAGCCACCAGCGCTGTATCATCAGCGAACGACAACTGACTCAATTCCCAAGCTCTCTCATCCCCAACAGACTTCATACTTGCCCTTCTTTCCAAAACTCTTGTATTCACCTCCCTAACAACCCCATCCAAAAACAGCTTAAACAACCATGGAGACATCACACACCCCTGCCGCAAACATACATTCAATGAGAACCAATCACTTTCCTCTCTTCCTACACGTACACATGCCTTACATCCTCGATAAAAACTTATCACTGCTTCTAACAACTTCTTAACACCTTCCACAGAGAATCTCTATCAACTCTATCATATGCCTTCTCCAGATCCATAAATGCTACATACAAATCCATTTGCTTTTCTAAGTATTTCTCACATACATTCTTCAAAGCAAACACCTGATCCACACATCCTCTAACACTTCTGAAACCACACTGCTCTTCCCCAGTCTGATGCTCTGTACATATATATATATATATATATATATATATATATATATATATATATATATATATATATATATATATATATATATATATATATATATATATATGAGAATGAGTGAGGAAAGATTGACCAAGAGGATATATGTGTCGGAGGTGGAGGGAACGAGGAGAAGAGGGAGACCAAATTGGAGGTGGAAAGATGGAGTGAAAAAGATTTTGTGTGATCGGGGCCTGAACATGCAGGAGGGTGAAAGGAGGGCAAGGAATAGAGTGAATTGGAGCGATGTGGTATACCGGGGTTGACGTGCTGTCAGTGGATTGAATCAAGGCATGTGAAGCGTCTGGGGTAAACCATGGAAAGCTGTGTAGGTATGTATATTTTGCGTGTGTGGACGTATGTATATACATGTGTATGGGGGGGGGTTGGGCCATTTCTTTCGTCTGTTTCCTTGCGCTACCTCGCAAACGCGGGAGACAGCGACAAAGTATAAAAAAAAAAAAAAAAAATATATATATATATATATATATATATATGTATATATATATATATATATATATATATATATATATATATATATATATATATATATATATATATATATATATATATATACATATATATGAAGTCTGTTAGGGATGAGAGAGCTTGGGAAGTGAGTCAGTTGTTGTTCGCTGATGATACAGCGCTGGTGGCTGGTTCATATGAGAAACTGCAGAAGCTGGTGACTGAGTTTGGTAAAGTGTGTGGAAGAAGAAAGTTAAGAGTAAATGTGAATAAGAGCAAGGTTATTAGGTACAGTAGGGTTGAGGGTCAAGTCAATTGGGAGGTGAGTTTGAATGGAGAAAAACTGGAGGAAGTGAAGTGTTTTAGATATCTGGGAGTGGATCTGGCAGCGGATGGAACCATGGAAGCGGAAGTGGATCATAGGGTGGGGGAGGGGGCGAAAATTCTGGGGGCCTTGAAGAATGTGTGGAAGTCGAGAACATTATCTCGGAAAGCAAAAATGGGTATGTTTGAAGGAATAGTGGTTCCAACAATGTTGTATGGTTGCGAGGCGTGGGCTATGGATAGAGTTGTGCGCAGGAGGATGGATGTGCTGGAAATGAGATGTTTGAGGACAATGTGTGGTGTGAGGTGGTTTGATCGAGTGAGTAACGTAAGGGTAAGAGAGATGTGTGGAAATAAAAAGAGCGTGGTTGAGAGAGCAGAAGAGGGTGTTTTGAAGTGGTTTGGGCACATGGAGAGAATGAGTGAGGAAAGATTGACCAAGAGGATATATGTGTCGGAGGTGGAGGGAACGAGGAGAAGAGGGAGACCAAATTGGAGGTGGAAAGATGGAGTGAAAAAGATTTTGTGTGATCGGGGCCTGAACATGCAGGAGGGTGAAAGGAGGGCAAGGAATAGAGTGAATTGGAGCGATGTGGTATACCGGGGTTGACGTGCTGTCAGTGGATTGAATGAAGGCATGTGAAGCGTCTGGGGAAAACCATGGAAAGCTGTGTAGGTATGTATATTTGCGTGCGTGGACGTATGTATATACATGTGTATGGGGGGGGGGTTGGGCCATTTCTTTCGTCTGTTTCCTTGCGCTACCTCGCAAACGCGGGAGACAGCGACAAAGTATGAAAATGAAAAATAAAAAAATATATATATATATATATATATATATATATATATATATATATATATATATATATATATATATATATATATATATATATATATATATATATATATATATATATATATATATATATATATATATATATATATATATATATATATATATATATATATATATATATATATATATATATATACACTACACTCACACTACACATTGTATTCAAACATCTCATTTCCAACACATCCACCCTCCTCCGCACAACTCTATATATAGCCCTCGCCTTGCAAATATATGACATTGTTGGAACCACTATTCCTTCATAGATACACATTTTTGCTCTCCGAGATAATGTTCTCCCCTTCTACACAGTTTTCAACGCTTTTGCCCCCTCACCCACCCTGTGGCTCACTTCCGTTTCTATGGTTCCATCCGCTGCCAAATCCACTTCCATATATCTAAAATACTTCACTTCCTCCAGTTTTTCTCCTTTCAAACTTACCTCCCAGTTGACTTGTCCCTCAACCCTACTGTACCTAATAAACTTGCTCTTACACATTTACTCACAGCTTTCTTCCTTCATACACTCCACCAAATTCAGTCACCAGCTTCTGCGGTTTCTCATCCCAATCAGCCACCTGCGCTGTATCATCAGCGAACAAGAACTGACTCACTTCCCAAGCTCTCTCATCCACAACAGACTGCATACTTGCCTTTCTTTCCAAAACTCTTGCATTCACCCCCTTAATAACCCCATCCATAAATAAATCAAAGAACCATGGAGACATCACAAACCCCTGCCCCAAGCAACGTTCACTGAAAACCAGTCACTTTCCTCTCTTCCCTCTTTCACACATACCTCACATCTTCGATAAGAATTTTTCACTGCTTCTAACAATTTGCCTCCCACACCATATATTCTTAATACTTTCCACAAAGCATCTTTATCAACTCTGTCATATGCCTTCTGCAGATCCATAAATGCTACATACAAATCCATTTGCCTTTCTAAATATTTCTCACATACATTCTTCAAAGCAAACGCCTGATCCACACATCCTCTACCACTTCTGAAATCACACTGCTCTTCCCCAATCTGATGCTCTGTACATGCCTTCACCCTCTCAATCAATATCCTCCCATATAATTTACCAGGAATACTCAACAAAGTTATACCTCTGTAATTTGAGCACTCACCTTTGTCCCCTTTGCCTTTGTACAATGGCACTATGCACGCATTCCGCCAATCGTCAGGAACCTCACCATGAGTCATACATACATTAAATAACCTTACCAACCAGTCAACAACACAGTTACCTCCGTTTTTGATAAATTCCACTGCAATACCATCCAAACCTGCTGCCTTGCTGGCTTTCATCTTCCGCAAAGCTTTTACTACCTCCTCTCTGTTTACCAGATCATTCTCCCTAACTCTCTCACTTCGCACACCACCTCGTTCAAAACACCCTATATATGCAACTCTATCATTTAGCACATTCAACAAACCTTCAAAATACTCACTCCATCTCCTTCTCACATCACCGCTAATTGTTATCACCTCCCCATTAACCCTCTTCACTGATATCCCCATCTGTTCTCTTGTTTTACGCACTTTATTTACCTCCTGCCAAAACATCTTTTTATTCTCACTAAAATTTAATGATTCTCTCTCACCCCAACTCTCATTTGCCCTATTTTTCACCTCTTGTACTTTTCTCTTGACGTCCTGCCTCTTTCTTTTATACATATCCCAGTCATTTCCACTATTTCCCGGGAAAAATCGTCTAAAGACCCCTCTCTTCTCTTTCACTATTAATCTTACTTCTTCAACCCACCACTCACTACCCTTTCTAATCTGCCCATGTCTCACGCTTCAGATGCCACAAGCTTCTTTTGCGCAAACCATCACTGCTTTCCTAAATACATCCCATTCTTCCCCCACTCCCGTTACGTCCTTTACTCTCACCTTTTTTCATTCTGCACTCAGTCTCTCCTGGTACTTCCTCACACAAGTCTCCTTCCCAAGCTCACTTACTCTCACCACTGTCTTCACCCCAATATTCTCGCTTCTTTTCTGAAAACCTCTTCAAATCTTCTCCTTTGCCTCTATAAGATAATAATCATACATCCCTCAAGTGACACCTCTCAGTACATCAACATCCAAAAGTCTCTTTCGCGCGCCTATAAACTACCACATAATCGAATAACGCCCTCTGGCCAACTCTCCTACTTACGCACGTGTACTTATGCATATCTCTCTTTTTAAACCATGTATTCCCAGTCACCAGTCCTTTTTCAACACACAAATCTACAAGCTCTTTACCATTTTCATTTACAACACTGAACACCCCATGTGCACCAACAAATCCCTCAACTGCCACATTACTCACCTTTGCATCCAAATCACCCATCACTATAACCCGGTCTCGTGCATCAAAACTACTAACAAACGTACTTAATTGGTCCCAAAACACTTGCCTCTCATGATGTTTATTCTATATATATATATATATATATATATACTAAGAAAGTGTCTATGAACTTGCACCTTCCTAGAACATACAAACCTCCAACTGCCAGGATCGAACCCGGGATCCCTGTGTAACAGGCGGTAGCGCTACCGCTAGGCTATGATCACCTGTAATAGGGATATGATTATTCGAATACTATGTATTCGAATACCGTTCTTCTCACGTTGGTGAGCGACGGTGTCTACACCGGACGTAATATCATTGCATTATCTTGAGTTGTCAGTAATCAATAATTGATTTTTTTACATTTTGAATTGACCAATTGCTAATTCTGAGTTTGTACATAGATATTTTACCGTAAGGTTCGCTTAATAGTTAAATAATGTACTTAGATTTCACACTTACCTTGCACTGTCCACAGTAATTATCATCTCGTAGATCAGGTTGATAGTATTGTTTTGTTTCCAAGAGGTTCAAGACAGTCCGATTTCTAATGAAATATAAAATATTTAAGAAAAAAGTAGCAAAACTTGTAGAAAATGTGAACGTATTTTGGATTTATCATAAATAAGCACCTTCTATGGGTTTTGAAGCTTTTTTCCTTGCTTTTTGAATCATTTTTGTGGGAAAGCTTAACGTTATCGAATTGACCATTGCTTGCGATAAGTAGGTACTAAAATCATCAGATTATTGACAATTTACTTAAATATGGGTGTTTATCGTTATCGAAGTTAACATTTCAGTTATCAATTCCCAACACTGGACCGAGGTGGAATGAGCAAAGAAAAGTGGGAGACCTAATTGGAGGTGGAAGGATGAAGTGAAAAAAATTTTGAGCCATCGTGGCCAGAACATACAGGAGAGTGAGAGGAGTGCAAGGAATAAAGTAGATTGGAATGATATGGTATACCAGGGTGTGTGAAACATGGAAAGGTCGGTAGGGCCTAGATGTGGATAGGGAGCTGTGGTTTCGGTGCATTACACGTAACAGCTAGAGACTGAGGGTGAACGAATGTGGCATCTAAAGTGCGTCAGACAAGAGAACAAATGGGAACATCGGTACAGGGCGTTAATGGGGAGGTAATAACAAGTAGCGGTACAGAAGGGGATAGAGTGAGTATTTTGAAGATTTGTTGAATGTGTTTGATGATAGAGTGGCAGATATAGGGTGTTTTGGTCGAGGTGGTGTGCGAAGTGAGAGGGTCAGGGAGAATGGTTTGACAAACAGAAAAGATGTAGTGAAATCTTTGCGGAAGATGAAAGCTGGCAAGGTGGCGGGTTTGGATGATACTGCAGTGGAATTTATTAAAAAAGGGGGTGACTGTGTTATGGACTGGCTGGTGAGGATATTCAATGTATGCATTGTTCATGGTAAAGTGCCTGAGGATTGGCGGAATGCATGCATAGTTATGAAGGTGAGTGTTCAAATTACAAAGTTATAAGTTTGTTGAGTACTCCTGGGAAATTATTTGGGGGAGTATTGACTGAGAGGATGAAGGCATATACAGAGCATCAGACTGGGGAAGAGCAGTGTGGTTTTAGAAGTGGTAGAAGATGTTTGGATCTGGTGTATGCTTTGAAGAATGTATGTGAGAAATACTTAGAAAAATAGATGGATTTGTAGGTAGCATTTTTGAATCTGGAGAAGGCATATGATAGAGTTGATAGAGCGGCTCTGTGGGAGGTATTAAGAGTATATGGTGTGAGAGGTAATTTGCTAGAAGCGGTAAAATTTTTTCATCAAGGATGTAAGCCATGTGTACGAGTAGGAAGAGAGGAAAGCGATTGGTTCCCAGTGAATGTCGGTTTGCGGCAGGGGTGCATGATGTTTCATGGTTTAATTTCTTTATGGATGGGGCTGATTGGGAGGGGAATGCAAGAGTTTTGGAGAGAGGAGCAAGCATGCAGTCTGTTGTGGATGAGAGGGCCTGTGAAGTGAATCAGTTGTTGTTTGCTGATGATACAGCGCTGGTGGCTGATTCGGGTGAGAAACTGCAGAAGTTGGTGACTGAGTTTGGTGAAGTGTGTGAAAAGAAAGCTGAGGGTAAATGTGGATATGAGCAGGTTATTAGATTCAGTAGGGTTGAGGGTCAAGTCAATTGGGAGGTGAGTTTGAATGGAGAAAAACTGGAGGAAGTGAAGTGTTTTAGATATCTGGGAGTGGATCTGGCAGCGGATGGAACCATGGAAGCGGAATTGGATCATAGGGTGGGGGAGGGGGCGAAAATCCTGGGGGCCTTGAAGAATGTGTGGAAGTCGAGAACATTATCTCGGAAAGCAAAAATGGGTATGTTTGAAGGAATAGTGGTTCCAACAATGTTGTATGGTTGCGAGGCGTGGGCTATGGATAGAGTTGTGCGCAGGAGGATGGATGTGCTGGAAATGAGATGTTTGAGGACAATGTGTGGTGTGAGGTGGTTTGATCGAGTGAGTAACGTAAGGGCAAGAGAGATATGTGGAAATAAAAAGAGCGTGGTTGAGAGAGCAGAAGAGGGTGTTTTGAAGTGGTTTGGGCACATGGAGAGGATGAGTGAGGAAAGATTGACCAAGAGGATATATGTGTCGGAGGTGGAGGGAACAAGGAGAAGAGGGAGACCAAATTGGAGGTGGAAAGATGGAGTGAAAAAGATTTTGTGTGATTTGGGCCTGAACATGCAGGAGGGTGAAAGGAGGGCAAGGAATAGAGTGAATTGGAGCGATGTGGTATACCGGGGTTGACGTGCTGTCAGTGGATTGAAGCAGGGCATGTGAAGCGTCTGGGGTAAACTATGGAAAGCTGTGTAGGTATGTATATTTGCGTGTGTGGACGTATGTATATACATGTGTATGGGGGGGGGTTGGGCCATTTCTTTCGTCTGTTTCCTTGCGCTACCTCGCAAACGCGGGAGACAGCGACAAAGTATATATATATATATATATATATATATATATATATATATATATATATATATATATATATATATATATATATCTTTCAAACTATTCGCCATTTCCCGCATTAGCAAGGTAGCGTTAAGAACAGAGGACTGGGCCTCTGAGGGAATATCCTCACCTGGCCCCCTTCTCTGTTCCTTTTTTTGGAAAATTAAGAAAAAAAGAATGTATATATATATATATATATATATATATATATATATATATATATATATATATATATATATATATATATATATATATATATATATATATATATATATATATATATATATATATATATATATATATATATATATATATACATTTTTTTTCTTAATTTTCCAAAAAAAGGAACAGAGAAGGGGGCCAGGTGATGATATTCCCTCAGAGGCCCAGTCCTCTGTTCTTAACGCTACCTTGCTAATGCGGGAAATGGCGAATAGTTTGAAAGATATATCCTCTTTTTTTACCTTTCTTCACTCATTCTCTTCATGGGAGGGTTGGTGCTAGCATGGATTGTTGTTTTGCCTCGTTAATTCTTCATATATACAGAATGAATCTTACCATACCTTCCTGCCCCATAAGTCCTGCAGCACTCGGAGAGCTTTCCACGTCCGCCGGTCAGGGCCATAGGTCATAAAGTGTTATATTGATATTCATTTCATACATGACTACCCTAGGACCAATTTCCAAGGCTTCTTTTTAAAGTCTCCTGCATCCCACAAGGCTGTGCCGCTTCCAGTTGCAGGGAAATGTAGACTCGTTTGGAGTGATAAGTTCTTTAACAAAACTGTACTCTTAATGGTACAACTTTGTCAAAGGTGACCTTCCACTTGTTGAGTAACCTTAATTACATAGAGTCTGTTAGCATCAATATATATATATATATATTTATGGGGAAAGGGGAGAAAGAATACTTCCCACGTATTCCCTGCGTGTCGTAGAAGACTACCAAAAGGGGAGGGAGCAGGGGGCTGGAAATCCTCCCCACTCACTTTTTTTTTTTCTTTTTTTTTTAATTTTCCAAAAGAAGGAACAGAGAAGGGGGCCAGGTGAGGATATTCCCTCAGAGGCCCAGTCCTCTGTTCTTAACGCTACCTTCCTGATGCGGGAAATGGCGAATAGTTTGAAAGAAAAAGAAAAAAAAGAAATATATATATATATATATATATATATTTTTTTTTTTTTTCTTTGTCGCTGTCTCCCGCGTTTGCGAGGTAGCGCAAGGAAACAGACGAAAGAAATGGCCCAACCCACCCCCATACACATATATATACATACGTCCACACACACAAATATACATACCTACACAGCTTTCCATGGTTTACCCCAGACGCTTCACATGCCCTGCTTCAATCCACTGACAGCACGTCAACCCCGGTATACCACATCGCTCCAATTCACTCTATTCCTTGCCCTCCTTTCACCCTCCTGCATGCTCAGGCCCCGATCACACAAAATCTTTTTCACTCCATCTTTCCACCTCCAATTTGGTCTCCCTCTTCTCCTTGTTCCCTCCACCTCCGACACATATATCCTCTTGGTCAACCTTTCCTCACTCATCCTCTCCATGTGCCCAAACCACTTCAAAACACCCTCTTCTGCTCTCTCAACCACGCTCTTTTTATTTCCACACATCTCTCCTACCCTTACGTTACTTCCTCGATCAAACCACCTCACACCACACATTGTCCTCAAACATCTCATTTCCAGCACATCCATCCTCCTGCGCACAACTCTATCCATAGCCCACGTCGCGAAACCATACAACATTGTTGGAACCACTATTCCTTCAAACATACCCATTTTTCCTTTCCGAGATAATGTTTTCGACTTCCACACATTCTTCAAGGCTCCCAGAATTTTCGCCCCCTACCCCACCCTATGATCCACTTCCGCTTCCATGGTTCCATCCGCTGCCAGATCCACTACCAGATATCTAAAACACATCACTTCATCCAGTTTTTCCATTCAA
>NC_092269.1:23948164-24118164 GCF_036320965.1 Panulirus ornatus
GGGGAGTGGGGGAGGAATGGGATGTATTTAGGGAATCAGTGATGGGTTGCGCAAAAGATGCTTGTGGCATGAGAAGAGTGGGAGGTGGGTTGATTAGAAAGGGTAGTGAGTGGTGGGATGAAGAAGTAAGAGTATTAGTGAAAGAGAAGAGAGAGGCATTTGGACGATTTTTGCTGGGAAAAAATGCAGATGAGTGGGAGATGTATAAAAGAAAGAGACAGGAGGTCAAGAGAAAGGTGCAAGAGGTGAAAAAAAGGGCAAATGAGAGTTGGGGTGAGAGAGTATCATTAAATTTTAGGGAGAATAAAAAGATGTTCTGGAAGGAGGTAAATAAAGTGCGTAAGACAAGGGAGCAAATGGGAACTTCGGTGAAGGGCGCAAGTGGGGAGGTGATAACAAGTAGTGGTGATGTGAGAAGGAGATGGAGTGAGTATTTTGAAGGTTTGTTGAATGTGTTTGATGATAGAGTGGCAGATATAGGGTGTTTTGGTCGAGGTGGTGTGCAAAGTGAGAGGGTTAGGGAAAATGATTTGGTAAACAGAGAAGAGGTAGTGAAAGCTTTGCGGAAGATGAAAGCCGGCAAGGCAGCAGGTTTGGATGGTATTGCAGTGGAATTTATTAAAAAAGGGGGTGACTGTATTGTTGACTGGTTGATAAGGTTATTTAATGTATGTATGACTCGTGGTGAGGTGCCTGAGGATTGGCGGAATTCGTGCATAGTGCCATTGTACAAAGGCAAAGGGGATACGAATGAGTGCTTAAATTACAGAGGTATAAATTTGTTGAGTATTCCTGGTAAATTATATGGGAGGGTATTGATTGAGAGGGTGAAGGCACGTACAGAGCATCAGATTGGGGAAGAGCAGTGTGGTTTCAGAAGTGGTAGAGGATGTGTGGATCAGGTGTTTGCTTTGAAGAATGTATGTGAGAAATACTTAGAAAAGCAAATGGATTTGTATGTAGCATTTATGGATCTGCAAAAATCGTCCAAATGCCTCTCTCTTCTCTTTCACTAATACTCTTACTTCTTCATCCCACCACTCACTACCCTTTCTAAACAGCCCACCTCCCACTCTTCTCATGCCACAAGCATCTTTTGCGCAATCCATCACTGATTCCCTAAATACATCCCATTCCTCCCCCACTCCCCTTACTTCCATTGTTCTCACCTTTTTCCATTCTGTACACAGTCTCTCCTGATACTTCTTCACACAGGTCTCCTTCCCAAGCTCACTTACTCTCACCACCTTCTTCACCCCAACATTAACTCTTCTTTTCTGAAAACCCATACTAATCTTCACCTTAGCCTCCACAAGATAATGATCAGACATCCCTCCAGTTGCACCTCTCAGCACATTGACATCCAAAAGTCTCTCTTTCGCACGCCTGTCAATTAACACGTAATCCAATAATGCTCTCTGGCCATCTCTCCTACTTACATAAGTATACTTATGTATATCTCGCTTTTTAAACCAGGTATTCCCAATCATCAGTCCTTTTTCAGCACATAAATCTACAAGCTCTTCACCATTTCCATTTACAACACTGAACACCCCATGCATACCAATTATTCCCTCAACTGCCACATTACTCACCTTTGCATTCAAATCACCCATCACTATAACCCGGTCTCGTGCATCAAAACCGCTAACACACTCATTTAGCTGCTCCCAAAACACTTGCCTCTCATGATCGTTCTTCTCATGCCCAGGTGCATATGCACCAATAATCACCCACCTCTCTCCATCAACTTTCAATTTTACCCATATTAATCGAGAATTTACTTTCTTACATTCTATCACATACTCCCACAACTCCTGTTTCAGGAGTATTGCTACTCCTTCCCTTGCTCTTGTCCTCTCACTAACCCCTGACTTCACTCCCCAGACATTTCCAAACCACTCTTCCCCTTTACCCTTGAGCTTCGTTTCACTCAGAGCCAAAACATCCAGGTTCCTTTCCTCAAACATACTACCTATCTCTCCTTTTTTCACATCTTGGTTACATCCACACACATTTAGGCACCCCACTCTGAGCCTTCGAGGAGGATGAGCACTCCCCGCGTGACTCCTTCTTCTGTTTCCCATTTTAGAAAGTTAATACAAGGAGGGGAGGATTTCCGGCCCCCCGCTCCCGTCCCCTCTAGTCGCTTTCTACGACACGCGAGGAATACGTGGGAAGTATTCTTTCACCCCTATCCCCAGGGATAATATACATACACATCCATGATGTTCCCTTGTAACAAAAATTTCTAAATTCAAATTTACAACAAAAACAGAAAATAATATGATTATGTTTGATCAACCCCGTGTCGGAAGGCAAAACGATTTTTGCAGGGAAAAAATGCAATTGAGTGGGAGAAGTATAAAAGAAAGAGACAGGAGGTCAAGAGAAAGGTGCAAGAGGTGAAAAAAAGGGCAAATGAGAGTTGGGGTGAGAGACTATCAGTAAATTTTAGGGAGAATAAAAAGATGTTCTGGAAGGAGGTAAATAGGGTACGTAAGACAAGGGAGCAAATGGGAACTTCAGTGAAGGGCGTAAATGGGGAGGTGATAACAAGTAGTGGTGATGTGAGAAGGAGATGGAATGAGTATTTTGAAGGTTTGTTGAATGTGTCTGATGACAGAGTGGCAGATATAGGGTGTTTGGGTCGAGGTGGTGTGCAAAGTGAGAGGGTTAGGGAAAATGATTTGGTAAACAGAGAAGAGGTAGTAAAAGCTTTGCGGAAGATGAAAGCCGGCAAGGCAGCAGGTTTGGATGGTATTGCAGTGGAATTTATTAAAAAAGGGGGTGACTGTATTGTTGACTGGTTGGTAAGGTTATTTAATGTATGTATGACTCATGGTGAGGTGCCTGAGGATTGGCGGAATGCGTGCATAGTGCCATTGTACAAAGGCAAAGGGGATAAGAGTGAGTGCTCAAATTACAGAGGTATAAGTTTGTTGAGTATTCCTGGTAAATTATATGGGAGGGTAATGATTGAGAGGGTGAAGGCATGTACAGAGCATCAGATTGGGGAAGAGCAGTGTGGTTTCAGAAGTGGTAGAGGATGTGTGGATCAGGTGTTTGCTTTGAAGAATGTATGTGAGAAATACTTAGAAAAGCAAATGGATTTGTATGTAGCATTTATGGATCTGGAGAAGGCATATGATAGAGTTGATAGAAATGCTCTGTGGAAGGTATTAAGAATATATGGTGTGGGAGGCAAGTTGTTAGAAGCAGTGAAAAGTTTTTATCGAGGATGTAAGGCATGTGTACGTGTAGGAAGAGAGGAAAGTGATTGGTTCTCAGTGAATGTAGGTTTGCGGCAGGGGTGTGTGATGTCTCCATGGTTGTTTAATTTGTTTATGGATGGGGTTGTTAGGGAGGTAAATGCAAGAGTCTTGGAAAGAGGGGCAAGTATGAAGTCTGTTGGGGATGAGAGAGCTTGGGAAGTGAGTCAGTTGTTGTTCGCTGATGATACAGCGCTGGTGGCGGATTCATGTGAGAAACTGCAGAAGCTGGTGACGGAGTTTGGTAAAGTGTGTGGAAGAAGAAAGTTAAGAGTAAATGTGAATAAGAGCAAGGTTATTAGGTACAGTAGGGCTGAGGGTCAAGTCAATTGGGAGGTGAGTTTGAATGGTGAAAAACTGGAGGAAGTGAAGTGTTTTAGATATCTGGGAGTGGATCTGTCAGCGGATGGAACCATGGAAGCGGAAGTGGATCATAGGGTGGGGGAGGGGGCGAAAATTTTGGGAGCCTTGAAAAATGTGTGGAAGTCGAGAACATTATCCCGGAAAGCAAAAATGGGTATGTTTAAAGGAATAGTAGTTCCAACAATGTTGTATGGTTGCGAGGCGTGGGCTATGGATAGAGTTGTGCGCAGGAGGATGGATGTGCTGGAAATGAGATGTTTGAGGACAATGTGTGGTGTGAGGTGGTTTGATCGAGTAAGTAACGTAAGGGTAAGAGAGATGTGTGGAAATAAAAAGAGCGTGGTTGAGAGAGCAGAAGAGAGTGTTTTAAAATGGTTTGGGCACATGGAGAGAATGAGTGAGGAAAGATTGACCAAGAGGATATATGTGTCGGAGGTGGAGGGAACGAGGAGAAGAGGGAGACCAAATTGGAGGTGGAAAGATGGAGTGAAAAAGATTTTGTGTGATCGGGGCCTGAACATGCAGGAGGGTGAAAGGAGGGCAAGGAATAGAGTGAATTGGAGCGATGTGGTATACAGGGGTTGACGTGCTGTCAGTGGATTGAATCAAGGCATGTGAAGCGTCCGGGGTAAACCATGGAAAGCTGTGTAGGTATGTATATTTGTGTGTGTGGACGTGTGTATGTACATGTGTATGGGGGGGGTTGGGCCATTTCTTTCGTCTGTTTCCTTGCGCTACCTCGCAATACGCGGGAGACAGCGACAAAGTATAAAAAAAAAAAAAAAAAAAATTTATGGATCTGGAGAAGGCATATGATAGAGTTGATAGAGATGCTCTGTGGAAGGTATTAAGAATATATGGTGTGGGAGGAAAGTTGTTAGAAGCAGTGATAAGTTTTTATCGAGGATGTAAGGCATGTGTACGTGTAGGAAGAGAGGAAAGTGATTGGTTCTCAGTGAATATAGGTTTACGGCAGGGGTGTGTGATGTCTCCATGGTTGTTTAATTTCTTTATGGATGGGGTTGTTAGGGAGGTAAATGCAGGAGTTTTGGAAAGAGGGGCAAGTATGAAGTCTGTTGGGGATGAGAGAGCTTGGGAAGTGAGTCAGTTGTTGTTCGCTGATGATACAGCGCTGGTGGCTGATTCATGTGAGAAACTGCAGAAGCTGGTGACTGAGTTTTGAAAAGTGTGTGGAAGAAGAAAGTTAAAAGTAAATGTGAATAAGAGCAAGGTTATTAGGTACAGTAGGGTTGAGGGTCAAGTCAATTGGGAGGTGAGTTTGAATGGAGAAAAACTGGAGGAAGTGAAGTGTTTTAGATATCTGGGAGTGGATCTGGCAGCGGATGGAACCATGGAAGCGGAAGTGGATCATAGCGTGGGGGAGGGGGCGAAAATCCTGGGGGCCTTGAAGAATGTGTGGAAGTCGAGAACATTATCTCGGAAAGCAAAAATGGGTATGTTTGAAGGAATAGTGGTTCCAACAATGTTGTATGGTTGCGAGGCGCGGGCTATGGATAGAGTTGTGCGCAGGAGGATGGATGTGCTGGAAATGAGATGTTTGAGGACAATGTGTGGTGTGAGGTGGTTTGATCGAGTGAGTAACGTAAGGGTAAGAGAGATGTGTGGAAATAAAAAGAGCGTGGTTGAGAGAGCAGAAGAGGGTGTTTTGAAGTGGTTTGGGCACATGGAGAGAATGAGTGAGGAAAGATTGACCAAGAGGATATATGTGTCGGAGGTGGAGGGAACAAGGAGAAGAGGGAGACCAAATTGGAGGTGGAAAGATGGAGTGAAAAAGATTTTGTGTGATCGGGCCCTGAACATGCAGGAGGGTGAAAGGAGGGCAAGGAATAGAGTGAATTGGAGCGATGTGGTATACCGGGGTTGACGTGCTGTCAGTGGAGTGAAGCAGGGCATGTGAAGCGTCTGGGGTAAACCATGGAAAGCTGTGTAGGTATGTATATTTGCGTGTGTGGACGTATGTATATACATGTTTATGGGGGGGGGGTTGGGCCATTTCTTTCGTCTGTTTCCTTGCGCTACCTCGCAAACGCGGGAGACAGCGACAAAGTATAATAATAATAATAATAATGTATATATATATATATATATATATAGATTATCCCTGGGGATAGGGGTGAAAGAATACTTCCCACGCATTCCTCGCGTGTCGTAGAAGGCGACTAGAGGGGAAGGGAGCGGGTTGGCCAGAAATCCTCCCCTCCTTGTATTTTTTAACTTTCTAAGATGGGAAACAGAAGAAGGAGTCACGCGGGGAGTGCTCATCCTCCTCGAAGGCTCGGACTGGGGAGTCTAAATGTGTGTGGATGTAACCAAGATGTGAAAAAAAGGAGAGATAGGTAGTATGTTTTAGGAAAGGAACCTGGCTGTTTTGGCTCTGAGTGAAACGAAGCTCAAGGGTAAAGGGGAAGAGTGGTTTAGGAATGTCTTGGGAGTAAAGTCAGGGGTTAGTGAGAGGACAAGAGCAAGGGAAGGAGTAGCACTACTCCTGAAACAGGAGTTGTGGGAGTATGTGATAGAATGTAAGAAAGTAAATTCTCGATTAATATGGGTAAAACTGAAAGTTGATGGAGAGAGATGGGTGATTATTGGTGCATATGCACCTGGACATGAGAAGAAAGATCATGAGAGGCAAGCGTTTTGGGAGCAGCTGAATGAGTGTGTTAGTGGTTTTGATGCACAAGACCGGGTTATAGTGATGGGTGATTTGAATGCAAAGGTGAGTAATGTGGCAGTTGAGGGAATAATTGGTATACATGGGGTGTTTAGTGTTGTAAATGGAAATGGTGAAGAGCTTGAAGATTTATGTGCTGCAAAAGGACTGGTGATTGGGAATACCTGGTTTAAAAAGCTAGATATACATAAGTATATGTATGTAAGTAGGAGAGATGGCCATAGAGCGTTATTAGATTACGTGTTAATTGACAGGCGCGCGAAAGAGAGTCTTTTGGATGTTAATGTGCTGAGAGGCGCAACTGTAGGGATGTCTGATCATTATCTTGTGGAGGCTAAAGTGAAGATTTGTATGGGTTTTCAGAAAAGAAGAGTGAATATTGGGGTGATAGGGTGGTGAGAGTAAGTGAGCTTGGGAAGGAGACTTTTGTGAGGAAGTACCAGGAGAGACTGAGTACAGAATGGAAAAAGGTGAGAACAATGGAAGTAATGGGAGTGGGGGAGGAATGGGATGTATTTAGGGAATCAGTGATGGATTGCGCAAAAGACGCTTGTGGCATGAGAAGCGTGGGAGGTGGGTTGATTAGAAAGGGTAGTGAGTGGTGGGATGAAGAAGTAAGATTATTAGTGAAAGAGAAGAGAGAGGCATTTGGACGATCTTTGCAGGGAAAAAATGCAATTGAGTGGGAGATGTATAAAAGAAAGAGACAGGAGGTCAAGAGAAAGGTGCAAGAGGTGAAAAAGAGGGCAAATGAGAGTTGGGTTGAGAGAATATCATTAAATTTTAGGGAGAATAAAAAGATATATATAAATATATATAAATAAAATAATATATATATATATATATATATATATATATATATATATATATATATATATATATATATATATATATATATATATATATATATATATATATATATATATATATATATATATATATATATATATATATATATATATATATATATATATATATATATATATATATATATATATATATATATATATATATATATATATATATATATCATTATGGGTCCCTGGGGAAAATGAAACACGATGAGCTTCCATATGCACTTTCGTGTAATGATCACATCATCAGGGGAGACACTAAAGAGAAATATAACAGTCAGTTGATATACAACTATGAGACGTAGCTAGGACGCCATTTGGTAAATATGCGATCTAGGATATATCAGCTTAAATCCAATATAATATATCTTCTCAAACTCATTATCAGACAGTAGTACTTTCCATTTGCAATATTATCCTCCCTAGGAAGTAGTACCTTTCATAAGCATTAGTTCCTTCCATAGGTGGTAGTGCCTTCCATAGGCAGTAATACCTTCCATGAGCAGTAGTGCTTTTCATAGGCAGAAGTGCCTTCCGTTCGCAGTCATACTTTCCATAGGCAGTAGTACCTTCCATAGGCATTAGTACCTTCCATAGGCAGAAGAACCTTCCAGAGAGAATAATACCTTCCCTCGACAGTTGTGCCTTCCGTGGGGAGTAGTGCCTTCTATAGATGTTGTTGCCTTCCATAGGCAGTAGAACCTTCCATAGGCAGTAGAGCCCTCCATTGGAAGTAATATCTTCCATAGGCAGTTCCATAGGTAGTACCTTCCATAAGCAGGAGTACCTTCCTCAGCAGTAGCACCTTTCATAAACAGTAGCACATTTAATAGGCAGTAGTACCTTCTATAAGCAAAAGGACCATACGTAGGCAGTGGAATTTTCCATAATCAGTAGTACACTTCATAGGAAGTAGTACCTTTCAGACACAGTAGTACTTTCCATAGACATTAGTACCTTCCATAGGCATTATCACCTTCCATAGGCAGAAGTATCTTCCATAGGCTGTAACACTTGCCAAAGGTAGAAGAGCCTTCCATAGACAGTAGTACAGCAATACATTCTATAGGCAAAAGAGCCTTTCATTGGCGGTAGTACCTTCTATAGTTAGAAGTATTTTCCAGAGACGGTAGTACTTTCCATGGACATAAGTATCACGACAGTAGTGCCATCCATAGAGAAAAGTATCTTCCATAGACTGTAGTACTTTCCACAGGAAAAAGTGCCTTCCATAGGCAGTAGTGCCCTCCAGAGGCAGAAGTATTTTCCTTGTCAGTAGTGCCTTCCATAGACAGTAGTACCTACCATAGGTAGGAGTACCTTTCATAGGTAGTAATGCCTACCACAGACAAAAGGGCCTTCCATAGACAGTAGTGCCTTCCGTAGACAGTAGTACCTTCCATAGGTAGAAGTACCTTCCATTAGGTAGAAGTACCTTGCAGTAGTGCTTTCCATAGGAAGAAGTACCATCCATAGACAGTAGTATCTTACTCGGCAATAGAATCTTCCATTGGCATTAATACCTTCCAAAGGTGGTAGTATCTTCCATTGGAAGTAGTGCCTTCCATAGGTAGTAGTGCCTCTCATAGGCAGAAGTACTTTTCATAGACTGAAGTGCCTTCCATACGCAGTAGTACATTTTAGGCAGTAATACCTTCCTTAGGCAAAATTGACTTTCATAGACAGGAATACCTTCCATAGAGAGTAATACCTTCCATAGGCAGTAGCACCTTCCATAGGCAGTAGTGCCTTCCATAGGCAGTAGTGCCTTTCATAGGTAGAAGTACCTTCCACAGACAATGATGTCTTTCATAAGCAGTAGTGCCTTCTATAAGCAAAAGTACCTTCTTCGTCAACAGTGCCTTCCTTAGGCAGTAGTACCTTCCAGAGGTAGTATTGCCTTCAAAAGACAAAAGTGCCTTCCCTAGACAGAAGTGCCTTCCACACGCAGTCGTACCTTAAATAGGTAGAAGTTCCTTTCTCGTCAGTAGTGGCTTCCACAGACAGTAGTACCTACCATAGACAGAAGTACCAACCATAGGCTGTAATACCTTCATAGGAAGTAGTGCCTGCCATAGAAATTAGTATCTTCCATTGGCAGTAATATTTTCTAAGGGCAAAAGAGCCTTCCATAGGCAGTAATACCTTCCGTAGGCAGGAGTACCTTCCATGAAGTGTAGTGCCCTGTATAGGCAGTAGGACCATTCACAGTCAGCAGTGCCTTACTCGGCATTAGTGCTTTCAATATGAAGTTGTACCTTCCATTGGCAGTAGTTCCTTCCTCGGCAGAAGTGCCTTCCATGCGCAGTCGTGCTTTCCAAAGGCAGTAGTGCCTTCCATATGCAGTTGTCCCTTCCATAGGCAACAGTGCCTTCCTTATGCAGTCGCATCTTCCAAAGGGAGAAGTACTTTTGATAGACAGTATTACATTCCATAGGTAAAAGTACCTTCCGTAGGCAGTAGTGTCTTCCATAGGAAGTATCACCTTCTAGAGTCAGAAGTACCCACTATAAGCAGAAATTCCTTCAATATGCAGTGGCACCTTCCATAGACAGTAAAACCTCTCATAGGGAGAACTGCCTTCTATAAGTAATGGTACCTTCCATAGGCAGCAGCACCTTCCATTGGCAGAAATATCATCTATTTGAAGTAGTACCTTCCATAGGCAAAAGTTCTTTCCTCGGCAGTGGTGCCTTCCATAGACAGTTGTACCTTCTGTAGGCAGTAGTACCATTCATAGGCAGAAGTTCCTTCCTCATCAGAAGTGCCCTCTATTGAAAGTAGTACTTTCAATGGGTAGAAGTACCTTCCATGGGCGGTAGGGCCCACCGTAGGTAGAAGTAACTTCCATAGACAGTTGTATCTTCCTTGGCAATAGTACCTTCCAATGGCAGACATTCCTTCAATAGGCAAAAGTGCCTTCTATAGGTAGTAGTGTCTTCCTTAGGTAGTAGTGCCTTCCATACATAGTAGTAACTTCCATAGGCAGTAACTCCTTCCATAGGCAAAGGGGATTTTCATAGGCTGTAGTACCTTCCTTAGGTACTACAGTAGTACTTCAATAGGCAGAAATACCTCCCATAGGCATTAGTGCCTTCTTCGGCAGTGGTGCCTTCCATAGAAAGTAGTGCCTTTCCATAGGGAGAAACATAATCCAAGAGGAAAAGAGCCTTCCATAGGCAGTAATACCTTCGATAGGCAGAAGTACCTTCCAAGGAGTGTTGTGCCCCCTATAGGCAGTAGAACCTTCCACAGTCAGCAGTACCTTATTCGGCAGTAGTGCTTTTCACAGGAAGAAGTACCTTTCATAGACAGTCGTACCTTTCATAGACAGTAGTACCTTCTATAGGCAGTAGTTTCTTCCATAGGCAGGTGAGCCTTCCATGGTAACTTCCATAGGAAGTAGCACCTTCCAA
Organism: Panulirus ornatus; assembly: GCF_036320965.1. Lineage (NCBI taxonomy): Eukaryota > Metazoa > Arthropoda > Malacostraca > Decapoda > Palinuridae > Panulirus > Panulirus ornatus. Next base: position 23,958,762 of record NC_092269.1, read on the forward strand.
AGGCAGAAGTACTTTCCATATAGAAATATACTCCGATGGTAAAAGTACCTTCCACAGGTAATAGCGCCCTTTATGAGAAATAGTGCTTTCCATAGGAAAAAATACCTTCATCTTCAGTATTGCCTTCCATAGGCAGTAGTACGTTCAATAGGCAGTAATACCTTCCATAGGCAGTAGTACCTTCCATAGGCAGTAGTACGTTCCATAGGCAATAATACCTTCCATAGGCAGTAGTACGTTCCATAGGCAGTAGTACGTTCAATAGGCAGTAATACCTTCCATAGGCAGTAATACCTTCCATAGGCAGTAGTACGTTCCATAGGCAGTAATACCTTCCATAGGCAGTAGTACGTTCCATAGGCAGTAATACCTTCCATAGGCAGTAGTACGTTCCATAGGCAGTAATACCTTCCATAGGCACAAGTATCCACCATAGACAGTAGTACTTTCTTCGGCAGTACTACCTTCCATTGAAAATCACTTCCATTGAAAGTGATACCTTCCATGGACAAAAGAGCCTTCCATAGGTAGTAGTACCTTCCATAGGTAGTAATACCTTCCGTAAGCAGGAGTACCTTCCATGGAGTGTGGTGCCTTCTATAGGTATTAGTGCCTTCTATAGTAAGAAGTACGTTCCTCGTTAGTAGTGCTTTTCACAGGTAGTAGTACCTTCCATAGGCAGTAGTGCCTTTCATAAGCAGTAGTTCCTTCCATAGGCAGAAACGCCTTTCAAAGGCCTCAGTACTTTCCATAGACAGTGCTACATTCCATAGGTAATAGCTCCTTCCGTAGGTAAGAGTGTCATCCATAAGCGAAAGTGCCTTCCGCAGGTAGTAGGACCTTCCATAAGCAGAAGTACTATTCTCTTCAGTGCTGCCTACCGTAGGTAGTAATATCTTACAAAGTATCACCTTCCAGAGACAGAAGTACCCTCCATAGGCAGTAATACCTTTCGTAGGTAGAAGTATCTTCCTTAGGAAGTAGTTCCTTCCATAGGCAGCAGTATCTTCCGTGGGCAGTAGGACCTTCATTGGCAAAAGTATCTTCTGTGGGCAGTAGTACATTCTTCGGCAGTAGTGCCTTCCATTAACAGTGGTACCTTCCATAGACAGTAATACCTTTCATAGACAGTTGTGCCTTCCATAAGCAGTAATATTTTTCATAGGCAAAAGTAGTGCATACCGCAGGCAGGTGTAACTTCTATACACGATAGTAAATTCCATATGCAAGGGTACCTTCTATAAGTAGAAGTACTTTCCTTAGGTAGACGTACCTTTCGTACACAGCAGTACCTTCCATAGGGAGTGGTACCTTCCATAGGGAGTGGTACCTTCCATAGGGAGTGGTACCTTCCATAGGGAGTGGTACCTTCCATAGGGAGTGGTACCTTCCATAGGGAGTGGTACCTTCCATAGGGAGTGGTACCTTCCGTAGGAAGTAGTACCTTCCATAGGCAGAAGCGCAATCCATAGACAGGTGTACCTGTCATCAGTAGTAGTACCCTCCATAGGTACTAACACCTTTCATAGGCGGCTGTACCTTCCTCAGGTAGAAGTACCGCCGATAAGCAGTAGTACCTTCTATAGACAGTAGTACCTTTCATTGATAGAATACCTTCAATATGCAGTAGTGCCTTCCATAGGTCTAGTACCTTCCATAGACAGTAGTACCTTTCATTGATAGAATACCTTCAATATGCAGTAATGCCTTCCATAGGCCTAGTACCTTCCATAGACAGTAGTACCTTTCATTGATAGAATACCTTCAATATGCAGTAGTGCCTTCCATAGGCCTAGTACCTTCCATAGACAGTAATTCCTTCCATAGGCAGAAGTATCTTACATAGGCAGTAATACTTTTCATAAACAGTAGTGTCTTCCATGGGCACTAGTACCTTCCATGAACAGTAGTCCCTTCCACATGTAGTAGTACCTTCCATAGGCAGAGGTACCTTCTGTAGACAGTTGTACCTTCCATAGGCATCAGTACTTTCCGTAGAAAGTAGTGCTTTCCATGGGTAGTCATATTTTCCAGTCAGTAGCACCGTCCTTTCAGATACCCTCAATCCGCCTATGTTAGAACTAATACGTTAAGTTATTTCTGAACCACCTGTGTTATATATAGCCCATCATTACATCAACATCAAATGATTCAGGGTTGAGGGAGACTCTCTCTCATCATGGTAAACTCCACTGTTCTTAACGACTTTGTTTTCAATATCCTTTGAGACACATGAGTATGAGAGGGAAATGAATGAATTGAAGTAAATGGATCTAATCTTTATTTGATGTATGACGTAAACCATTCACATCAAAACTTGTGCATGAATTTCCATAACACTTGATAGTTCAGTGATGATCAGAATACTGCGCTGAAATTTTATAGTGATCACAGTCGCACATCTGAATGTATAATTTAAACATTCGTCAGTAGAGGAGATCTTGTAGCTTTACAAATGAAGAGTCTGGCGTTAGTGACGATATGACTGTTAAAAGGACGACGAAGGGTTTGTGTTTTCGTTAAGAAGAAAACGTTTTTAAATCTGTGCCTTACTTAAGATCTGACGTTTTGCATTGACGCATTCATGACAGGTGGAAAGAAGGATTATATTCAGACTGAATTAAATTGGTTATACTTTATTCTCTGTTCTATAGACCAAGATGCGACGAGAGACATGTGAGACTGAAAAGAAATATTCTAGCGATGTAATGAAGTGTTCGAATGAAATGTAAACATGGAGAAAATGAATAATAGAAACGTAAATAAAGCTTTTAAAGAGAGACGATGCGAAGAGGTTCAGTTTGCTTAAGTGAAAGTGAAGTAGATAATTGGTGTTTAACACTGGTAACAGTTGAGAGAGCTAGAGTAAACCTGAAAGTGAGACACGTGTTACATGAACCTGCTCCACACAAGCGAGACGGTTATGAGGGAGCACTTTATACTGTTGTCATCGCTTAAGTTCCTATGTGGCCTTAGTCTCCATCAGTCTGACTAAACTGGGGTTGCTGTATGTGAAACGATCTGTGAATTCTAGATCCTTACCGTCTTGCTCCATATGAGTAACCATCTGGTCGGGCAGATGATGCACAAAGGGAAGGAAAGGGAAATGTGTTATAGAATTCTCTAATATATATATGTAACTTCAACTAGTTTAAGTATTTGTTCACATTTCATTTCAAATTCTTTTGGTGCTTCTATATTTCCTATCATGAGGGAGACTCCCAATAGACATAGCTTGGAAGGTTAATGTTTCAGTCGTGTTCACGTCCCGTGCACCATCGTCCGGAGCGAGGTACTCTGCCACCAGCATGCGGGATGTACCAAGAGGTCAGCTTTGTACGTAAGCCCATTCATAAAGATATTGTAATATCTGTACATCAGCAAGGTGTTAAACCTCGCAAATATACAGTGTGAGATTTGATCAAAGCATAATCTTTAATTTGTACATCACTGAAGTAGTCTTAAATCTCTTCGCTTTCCAGAGGATTGCAATGGAGAGTCGGCGTCCGTTTAGGGTAACAGATTTGTCTGAACGTTTGAAGTTTGTCCGCATGCAGAGGGAAGGGATGTCCCTCCGGGCTATTGCGGAAGAGACTGGCACGAGCGCTACGACTGTGTGCAGGTGGATAAAACGCTGGAAGCAAGAATGCAGCATAAATTCAGGGAAATCGAAGGCATCATCTCATGAGCAGATGAGAAATATGATCTGTCGCCCGATTCTTTCCAGATATGTATGTTATCCAAACTGTCCGACCATAACCTACAACTCTACTCATCTATGGAGGCCTGCGTCTTGGCAGCGGGTAGAGGCTCTTGGCCTCTGGCTTTCTTCCCAGAGTCTGTTACAGGAACATTCCCGGCAGGAACCATATCCATATATAGGAATGGGTGCAGTGCCGTCGTGCAGTGAACACACTGTGTCATAAATTACAAGAAAGAATTATTTGTATCTTTAACTGAGTACATAAAACTGACTCCACCGAGCTATGGTTTCCGTTCTCCATATCAATAAGTTGCATATCATGATGATTTGCATTGAGAAATTAATCTGTAATAGAGGCGAATAATGACAGTTTTGACAGATTCAGCAACATCATTCCCGTGTTCCAGTGGCTACAACAAGAGATAAAACCACAGTAAAAGAAGCTTAAGTGGTGTTACCAACCCTAGAACCGTGATTATACGTGTGTGTGATCTACACTGCATATAACAGATGATATCAAAATAATCAATTACACGCAAAATTTGTTTCTGATATGTGACCTGGATAATAACGGATGCATACATACTTACATTAAATATCCTCACCAGACAATCAAAAACAGAGTCACCCCCTTTTGTGAAAAACTCCACGGCAATACCACCCAAACCAACCGCCTTGCCGACTTTCATCTTGCGCAAATCTTTCACTACCTCTCATCTGTTTACCAAATCATTCTTCTTAACCCTCTCATTTCGCTCACTACCACGACCTAAACACTGTATATCTGCCACTCTATCAACAAACACATTCAACAAACCCTCAAAATACTCTCTCCTTCTACCTCTCACCTCACAACAACTTATCATTACCTTTCCATTTGCCCCCTTCACCGATGTTCCCATTTGTTCCCTTGTCTTACGCACTTTATTTACCTCCTCCCAAAACATCTTTTTATTCTCTCTAAAATTTTATGATACTCTCTCACCCCAAATCTCATTTGCCCTCTTTATCACCTCTTCCAAATCTCTCTTGACCTAATGCCTCTTTCTTTTCTACAACACCCAGTCATTTGCACTATTTCCCTGCAAAAGTCGTCTAAATGCTCCTCTTTTCTCCTTCCCTAAAAATCTCCATTCTTCATCCCACTACTCACTACCCGTCCTAATCTGCCCACCTCCCACCCTCCTCAATCCACATCATCTTGTGAAAAAGCCATCACTGCTTCCCTAAATGCATCACTATCCCCTCTCACTCCACTTCCGTCATTTGCTCTCACCTTTTTCCATTCTGCACTCAATCTCTCCTGGTACTTCCTCACACAAGTCTGCTTTCCTAGCTCACGTACTCTCACCAATCTCTTCACCCCAAAATTCTCTCCTCTTTTCTGAAAACCTCTAGAATCTTCACCTTCGCCTCCACAGCATACTGATATATATATATATATATATATATATATATATATATATATATATATATATATATATATATATATATATATATATATATATATATATATATATATATATATATATCTTCTGTTTCCCATTTTAGAAAGTTAATACAAGGAGGGGAGGATTTCTGGCCCCCCGCTCCCGTCCCCTCTAGTCGCTTTCTACGACACGCGAGGAATACGTGGGAAGTATTCTTTCACCCCTATCCCCAGGGATAATATACATATATATATATACATATACACATACACACACATACACATACATACGCACATATACACAACACACACATACATATATATACATATGAAAAATGTAAGAAACAATTTAGAAAACTGAAACTTCTAGCTTGAAATGAATGAAAAAAATGAATGTCACATAATGGTTCAACCTCTGGCTATGGAAAAAGGAAATGTATAATTTATTTACACAAACGTCAATAGCAGTTCTCATCAATTTAACCACTGTATCAATAAGCTTCAATGTCTAAGCTACATTTTTCTCCAATTTCACTATTTTCTTGTCAAAACACCATGTATGAAAACTATCACTCCAGTAACACAACTATAAACATTTACTTCCCCTTTACAAAAGTTCTGGGGAAGTCTGTCTCGATACACTTCGGGACACTCTACCACCTGGCGAGGTTTGTGTTGCAATGGTTCTTGATTCACAAACGTAGTAGCATCACTGGTGGGCCAAGGTAGTTCCGTTTGCGAAGAGGCATGTATAGGTATGTATATTTGCGTGTGTGGACGTATGTATATACATGTGTATGGGGGGGGGGGGGGTTGGGCCATTTCTTTCGTCTGTTTCCTTGCGCTACCTCGCAAACGCGGGAGACAGCGACAAAGTATAATAAATATATAAATATATATATATATATATATATATATATATATATATATATATATATGTATATATATATATATATATATATATATATATATATATATATATATATATATATATATATATATATATATATATATATATATATATATATATAAGTATATATATAAGTATATATATATATATATATATATATATATATATATATATATATATATATATATATATATATATATATATATATGTATATATATATATATGTATATATATATATATATATAATATATATATATATATATATATATATATATATATATATATATATATATATATATATATATATATATATATATATATATATATTTTTTTTTTTTTTTTAAACTATTTGCCATTTCCCGCGTTAGCGAGGTAGCGTTAAGAACAGAGAACTGGGCCACTGAGGGAATATCCTCACCTGGCCCCCTTCTCTGTTCCTTCTTTTGGAAAATTAAAAAAAAATTGAGAGGGGAGGATTTCCAGCCCCCCGCTCCCTCCCCTTTTAGTCGCCTTCTACGACACGCAGGGAATACGTGGGAAGTATTCTTTCTCCCCTATCCCAGGGATAATATATATATATATATATATATATATATATATATATATATATATATATATATATATATATATATATATATATATATATATATACATATATATATACATATATATATATATATATATATATATATATATATATATATATATATATATATATATATATATATATATATATATATATATACATTTTTTTATTTTATTTATTCTGCTTTGTCGCTGTCTCCCGCGTTTGCGAGGTAGCGCAAGGAAACAGACGAAAGAAATGGCCCAACCCACCCCCATACACAATATATACACACACACGTCCACACACGCAAATATACATACCTATACATCTCAATGTACACATATATATACATACACAGACACATACATATATACCCATGCACACAATTCACACTGTCTGCCCCCATTCACTCCCATCGCCACCTCGCCACACATAGAATACCTTCCCCCTCCCCCCTCATGTGTGCGAGGTAGCACTAGGAAAAGACAACAAGGGCCACATTCGTTCACAATCAGTCTCTAGCTGTCACGCAATAATGCCCGAAACCACAGCTCCCTTTCCACATCCAGGCCCCACACAACATTCCATGGTTTACCCCAGACGCTTCACATGCCCTGATTCAATCCACTGACAGCACGTCAACCCCGGTACACCACATCGATTCAATTCACTCTATTCCTTGCCCTCCTTTCACCCTCCTGCATGTTTAGGCCCCGATCACACAAAATCTTTTTCACTCCATCCTTCCACCTCCAATTTGGTCTCCCACTTCTATTCGTTCCCTCCACCTCCGACACATATATCCTCTTGGTCAATCTTTCCTCACTCATTCTCTCCATGTGCCCAAACCATTTCAAAACACCCTCTTCTGCTCTCTCAACCACGCTCTTTTTATTTCCACACATCCCTCTTACCCTTACATTACTTACTCGATCAAACCACCTCACACCACATATAGTCCTCAAACATCTCATTTCCAGCACATCCACCCTCCTGCGCACAACTCTATCCATAGCCCACGCCTCGCAACCATACAACATTGCTGGAACCACTATTCCTTCAAACATACCTATTTTTGCTTTCGGAGATAATGTTCTCGACTTCCACACATTCTTCAAGGCTCCCAGGATTTTCGCCCCCTCCCCCACCCTATGATTCACTTCCGCTTCCATGGTTCCATCCGCTGTCATATCCACTCCCAGATATGTATATATATATATATATATATATATATATATATATATATATATATATATATATATATATATATATATATATATATATATTCTTTTTTTTTTTTTGCTTTGTCGCTGTCTCTCGCGTTTGCGAGGTAGCGCAAGGAAACAGACGAAAGAAATGGCCCAACCCACCCCCATACACCTGTATATACATACACGTCCACACACGCAAATATACATACCTATACATCTCAATGTATACATATATATACACACACAGACACATACATATATACCCATGCACACAATTCACACTGTCTGCCTTTATTCATTCCCATCGCCACCTCGCCACACATGGAATAACAGACCCCTCCCCCCTCAGGTGTGATAGGTAGCGCTAGGAAAAGACACCAAAGGCCCCATTCGTTCACACTCAGTCTCTAGCTGTCATGTAATAATACACCGAAACCACAGCTCCCTTTCCACATCCAGGCCCCACACAACTTTCCATGGTTTACCCCAGACGCGTCACAGGCCCTGGTTCAATCCATTGACAGCACGTCGGCCCCGGTATACCATATCGTTCCAATTCACTCTATTCCTTGCACGCCTTTCACCCTACTGCATGTTCAGGCCCCGACACTCAAAATCTTTTTCACTCCATGTTACCACCTCCAATTCGGTCTCCCACTTCTCCTCGTTCCCTCCACCTTTGACAAATATATCCTCTTGGTCAATCTTTCCTCACTCATTCTCTTCATGTGCCCAAACCATTTCAAAACACCCTCTTCTGCTATCTCAACCACGCTCTTTTTATTTCCACACATCTCTCTTACCCTTACATTACTTACTCGATCAAACCACCTCACACCACACATTTTCCTCAAACATCTAGTTTTCCAGCCACCTGCGCACAACTCTATCCATAGACCACGCCTCGCAACCATACAACATTGTTGGAACCACTATCCCTTCAAACATACCCATTTTTGCTTTCCGAGATAATGTTCTCGACTTCCAAACATTCTTCAAGGCTCCCAGAATTTTCGCCTCCTACCCCACCCTATGATTCACTTCCGCTTCCATGGTTCCATCCGCTGTCAGATCCACTCCCAGATATCTAAAACACTTTACTTCCTCCAGTTTTTCTCCATTCAAACTTACCTCCCAATTGACTTGACCCTCAACCCTACTGTACCTAATAACCTTGCTGTTCTTCACATTTACTCTTAACTTTCTTCTTTCACACACTTTACCACACTCAGTCACCAGCTTCTGCAGTTTCTTACATGAATCAGCCACCAGCGCTGTATCATCAGCGAACAACAACTGACTCACTTCCCAAGCTCTCTCATCCTCAACAGACTGCATACTTGCCACTCTTTCCAAAACTCTTGCATTCACCTCCCTAACAACCACATCCATAAACAAATTAAACAGCCATGGAGACATCACACACCCCTGCCGCAAACCTACACTCACTGAGAAGCAATCACTTTCATCTCTTCCTACACGTACACATGCCTTACATCCTCGATAAAAACTTTTCACTGCTTCTAACAACTTGCCTCCCACACCATATATTCTTAGAACCTTCCACAGAGCATCTCTATCAACTCTATCATATGCCTTCTCCAGATCCAAAAATGCTACATACAAATCCATTTGTTTTTCTAAGTATTTCTCACATACATTCTTCAAAGCAAACACCTGATCCACACATCCTCTACCACTTCTGAAACTAATTACTCTTCCCAATCTGATGCTCTGAACATGCCTTTACCCTCTCAATCAATTCCCTCCCATATAATTTACCAGGAATACTCAACAAACTTATACCTCTGTAATTTGAGCACTCACTCTTATCCCCTTTGCCTTTGTACAGTTGCACTATGCACGCATTCCGCCAATCCCCAGGCACCTCACCATGAATCATACATACATTAAATAACCTTACCAAACAGTCAATAATACAGTCACCCCCTTTTTTAATAGATTCCGCTGCAATACCATCCAAACCTGCTGCCTTGCCGGCTTTCATCTTCCGTAAAGCTTTTACTACCTCTTCTCTATTTACCAAATCATTTTCCCTAACCCTCTCACTTTGCACACCACCTCGACCAAAACACCCTGTATCTGCCACTCTATCATCAAACACATTCAGCAAACCTTCTAAATACTACTACATATCCTTCTCACATCACCACTACTTGTTATCACCTCCCCATTAACCCCCTTCACTAAAGTTCCCATTTGCTCCCTTGTCTTACGCACTTTATTTACCTCCTTCTAAAACATCTTTTTATTCTCCGTGAACTTTAATTATACTCTCTCACCCCAACTCTCTTTTGCCCTCTTTTTGAAATCTTGCACCTTTCTCTTGATCTCCTGCCTCTGTCTTTTATACCTCTCCCATTCATTTGCATTTTTTCCCTGCAAGAATCGTCCAAAAGTCTCTCTCTTCTCTTTCACTAATAATCTTACTTCTTCATCCCACCACTCACTACCTTTTCTAATCAACCCACCTCCCTCGATTCTCATGCCATCACTGCTTCCCAAAATACATCCCATTCCTCCCCCACTCCCGTTACCTCCTTTGTTCTCTCCTTTTTCCATTATGTACTCAGTCTCTCCTGGTACTTCCTCACACAAGTCTCCTTCCCAAGCTCACTTACTCTCACTTACTCTCTCTTCACCCCAACATTCTTTCTTCTTCTCTGAAAACCCCACAAATCTTCACCGTCGCCGCCACAAGATAATGATAAGACATCCCTCCAGGTGCACCTCTCAGCATTCTCAGTATTCCCAATCACCAATACTTTTTCAGCACATAAATCTACAAGCTCTTCATCTTTTCCATTTACAACACTGAACACTCCATGTATGCCAATTATTCCCTCAACTGTCACATTACTCACCTTTGCATTCAAATCACCCATCACTATAACCCGATCTTGTGCATCAAACCCACTAACACACTCATTCAGCTGCTCCCAAGACACTTGCCTCCCATGATCTTTTTTCTCATGCCCAGGTGCATATGCACCAATGATAACCCATCTCTCTCCATCAACTTTCAGTTTTACCCATATCAATCTAGAATTTTCTTTCTTACACTCTATCACATACTCCCAAAACTCCTGATTCAGTAGTAGTGCTACTCCTTCCCTTGCTCTTGTCCTCTCACTAACCCCTGGCTTTACTCCCAAGACATTCCTAAACCACTCTTCCCCTTTACCCTTGAGCTTCGTTTCACTCAGAGCCAGAACATCCAAGTTCCTTTCCTCAAACATACTACCTATCGCTCCTTTTTTCTCATCTTGGTTACATCCACACATATTTTGACACCCCCAATGTGAGCCTTCGAAAGAGGATGAGCACTCCTCGCGTGACTCCTTCTTTTCTTTCCCCTTAGAGAAAGTTAAGATACAAGGAGGGGAGTGTTTCTGGCCCCCCGCTCCCGTCCACTTTATTCGACTTCTACGACATGTGAGGAATGCATGAGAAGTATTCTCTCTCCCCTATCCCCAGGGATAGGGGCGAAAGAATATAAATACATATATATATATATATATATATATATATATATATATATATATATATATATATATATATATATATATATATATATATATATATTAATATATATATATATATTTTTTTTTTTTTGCTTTGTCGCTGTCTCCCGCGTTTGAGAGGTAGCGCAAGGAAACAGACGAAAGAAATGGCCCAACCCACCCCCATACACATGTATATACATACGTCCACACACGCAAAATATACATACCTACACAGCTTTCCATGGTTTACCCCAGACGCTTCACATGCCCCGATTCAATCCACTGACAGCACGTCAATCCCGGTATACCACATCGATCCAATTCACTCTATTCCTTGCCCTCCTTTCACCCTCCTGCATGTTCAGGCCCCGATCATACAAAATCTTTTTCACTCCATCTTTCCACCTCCAATTTGGTCTCCCTCTTCTCCTCGTTCCCTCCACCTCCGACACATATATCCTCTTGGTCAATCTTTCCTCACTCATTCTCTCCATGTGCCCAAACCATTTCAAAACACCCTCTTCTGCTCTCTCAACCACGCTCTTTTTATTTCCACACATCTCTCTTACCCTTACGTTACTTACTCGATCAAACCACCTCACACTACACATTGTCCTCAAACATCTCATTTCCAGCACATCCATCCTCCTGCGCACAACTCTATCCATAGCCCACGCCTCGCAACCATACAACATTGTTGGAACCAGTATTCCTTCAAACATACCCATTTTTGCTTTCCGAGATAATGTTCTCGACATCCACACATTCTTCAAGGCTCCCAGAATTTTCGCCCCCTCCCCCACCCTATGATCCACTTCCGCTTCCATGATTCCATCCGCTGCCAGATCCACTCCCAGATATCTAAAACACTTCACTTCCTCCAGTTTTTCTCCATTCAAACTCACCTCCCAATATATATATATATATATATATATATATATATATATATATATATATATATATATATATATATATATATATATATATATATATATATATATATATATATATATATATATTTATATATATATATATGTATATAAATATATATATATATATATATATATATTTTTTTTTTTTTTTTTTTTTTTTGCTTTGTCGCTGTCTCCCGCGTTTGCGAGGTAGCGCAAGGAAACAGACGAAGGAAATGGCCCAACCCACCACCATACACATGTATATACATACGTCCACACACGCAAATATACATACCTACACAGCTTTCCATGGTTTACCCCGGACGCTTCACATGCCTTGATTCAATCCACTGACAGCACGTCAACCCCGGTATACCACATCGCTCCAATTCACTCTATTCCTTGCCCTCCTTTCACCCTCCTGCATGTTCAGGCCCCGATCACTCAAAATCTTTTATACTCCATCTTTCCACCTCCAATATGGTGTCCCACTTCTCTTCGTTCCCTCCACCTCCGACACATATATCCTCTTGGTCAATCTTTCCTCACTCATTCTCTTCATGTGACCAAACCATTTCAAAACACCCTCTTCTGCTCTCTCAACCACGCTCTTTTTATTTCCACACATCTCTCTTACTCTTACGTTACTTACTCGATCAAACCACCTCACACCACACATTGTCCTCAAACATCTCATTTCCAGCACATCCATCCTCCTGCGCACAACTCTATCCATAGTCCACGCCTCGCAACCATACAACATTGTTGGAACCACTATTCCTTCAAACATACCCATTTTTGCTTTCCGAGATAATGTTCTCGACTTCCACACATTCTTCAAGGCTCCCAGAATTTTCGCCCCCTCCCCCACCCAATGATCCACTTCCGCTTCCATGTTTCCATCCGCTGCCAGATCCACGCCCAGACATCTAAAACACTTCACTTCCTCCAGTTTTTCTCCATTCAAACTCACCTCCCAATTGACTTGACCCTGAACCCTACTGTACCTAATAACCTTGCTCTTATTCACATTTACTCTTAACTTTCTTCTTTCACACACTTTACCAAACTCAGTCACCAGCTTCTGCAGTTTCTCACATGAATCAGCCACCAGCGCTGTATCATCAGCGAACAACAACTGACTCACTTCCCAAGCTCTCTTATCCCCAACAGACTTCATCCTTGCCCCTCTTTCCAAAACTCTTGCATTCACCTCCCTAACAACCCTATCCATAAACAAATTAAACAACCATGGAGACATCACACACCCCTGCCGCAAACCTACATTCACTGAGAACCAATCACTTTCCTCTCTTCCTACACGTACACATGCCTTACATCCTCGATAAAAACTTTTCACTGCTTCTAACAACTTGCCTCCCACACCATATATTCTTAATACCTTCCACAGAGCATCTCTATCAACTCTGTCATATGCCTTCTCCAGATCCATAAATGCTACATACAAATCCATTTGCTTTTCTAAGTATTTCTCTCATACATTCTTCAAAGCAAACACCTGATCCATATGTGTGAAGGAGTAATATATAATATATATGTGAAGGAGTAATGTTGCAGTTAACTGAGGAGTATGGGATGTTCAGTGAAGTGACTGGAAATGATGAACAGCCTATGAAGCTGTATGCAGAGAAAGGTCTAATGGTTGGGAATACCTAGTTTAAAAAGAGGGACATACACAAGTATGCATATGTTTGTAGGAAAGATGTCCAGCATACATTACTGGATTACATTCTAATTAATAGGTATACAAAAGTCACTTTTGGATGTGAATGTGTTAATAGGTATACAAAAGACACTTTTGGATGTGAATATGCTAAGAGCAGCAGCTACTGGGATGTCTGATCAGTACCTTGTGGAAGTAAGAATGAAAATTTGTAGAGATTCTCAGAAAAGATGAAACTATGGATAGGAAAAGAGTGATGGAGGTTAGTGAGCTTAGAAAAGAAACTTGTGTGAATAAATACTCAGAAATTGTGTGTAGAATGGCAAAAGGTGAGAGTAAAGATAGGGGAATGGTTAAGGAATGGGAGTTATTAAGGGAATAATGCTGGCATACGTGAGCGAAGTGTATGGCATGCTTAAGGTGGGGGTGGGCAGGTTAGACAGAGTATAGATTGGTGGGATGACGCAGTAAAGTTGCTAGTGAAAGAAAAGAGTATGGGTGATACAAGGAAGGAGTGAAGATGCATTGCATGGTAAGTGTATAAAAGAAATTGGTTGGAGGTAAAGAGGAAGATGCAAAGGTTGAAAAAGAGGGCAAATGAGAGTTGGGGTGAGCACCTATCAGTAAATTTTAGGGCGAATAAGATGTTTTGGAAGGAGGTTAATAGTGTATGAAAAACAAGAACAAATGAAACATCACTGAAGTGGGGAAAATGGGGAAGTGGTAACTGGTAGAGATGAAGTAAGGAGGTGATGGAGTGAGTACTGTTGAATGTGTTTAATGATAGGATGACATATTTAGGGTGTTTGGGTTGGGAGTGAATCATGGAAAGTGGTTTGACGATGAGGTCATGGCCTTGCATAAGATGAAGTGTAGTAAGTTGGCTGGGGTGGATAGTATTGTAGTTGAATTTTTTCAGAAAGAGGATAATTGTGTTGTTGATTATTTAGTTAGGATTTTCAAAGTAGGTACGGATCATGACGAGGTGCTTGAGGATTGGCAGAATGTATGTATAGTGTCGTTGTATAAGGAAAGGAGGACAAGGTTGTTTGAATTACAGAGGAATATGTTTGGTGAGTGAACTTAGTAAGTTGTATGGGAGCAAGGCAATTTAAAAGGTGAATGCACGTACAAAGCATCAGACAGGAGGAAGTTTTTTCAGAAGTGGTAAAGGATGTATGATAAATACTTGGAGAAACAGAAGGATTTGTATGTGAAATTAATATATATGGAGAAAGCATATGATAGGGTTGATAGAGATGCCTTGTGAAAATGTAAAGAATATGTGGTGTAAGAGGAAAGCTGCAAGCAGCCAAGATAATGGCAAAACACAGCTAATGCAATAGAAAATAGTAATACCTTTGAATGCAAATGGAAAATCATTGGAAAAAATGTAGCTTAGACATTGAAGCTTATTGATACAGTGGTCAAATTGATGAGAACTACTATTGACGTTTGTGTAAATAAATTATACATTTCCTTTTTCCATAGCCAGAGGTTGAACCATTATGTGACATCCATTTTTTTCATTTCATTTCAAGCTAGAAGTTTCAGTTTTCTAAATTGTCTCTTACATTTTTCATATGTATATACATGTATGTGTGTGTGTCTGTATATGTGTGTGTGTGTGTGTGTGTGTGTGTGTGTATATATATATATATATATATATATATATACATATAAATTATCCCTGGGGATAGGGGTGAAAGAATACTTCCCACGCATTCCTCGCGTGTCGTAGAATGCGACTAGAGGGGACGGGAGCGGGGGGCCAGAAATCCTCCCCTCCTTGTATTCTTTTTTTTTAACTTTCTAAAATGGGAAACAGAAGAAGGAGTCACGCGGGGAGTGCTCATCCTCCTCGAAGGCTCAGATTGGGATGCCTAAATGTGTGTGGATGTAACCAAGATGTGAAAAAAGGAGAAATAGGTAGTATGTTTGAGGAAAGGAACCTGGATGTTTTGGCTCTGAGTGACACGAAGCTCAAGGGTAAAAGGGAAGAGTGGTTTGGGAATGTCTTGGGAGTAAAGTCAGGGGTTAGTGAGAAGACAAGAGCAAGGGAAAGAGTAGCAATACTCCTGAAGCAGGAGTTGTGGGAGTATGTGATAGAATATAAGAAAGTAAATTCTCGATTAATATGGGTAAAACTGAAAGTTGATGGAGAGAGATGGGTGATTATTGGTGCATATGCACCTGGGCATGAGAAGAAAGATCATGAGAGGCAAGTGTTTTGGGAGCAGCTGAATGAGTGTGTTAGTGGTTTTGATGCACGAGACCGGGTTATAGTGATGGGTGATTTGAATGCAAAGGTGAGTAATGTGGCAGTTGAGGGAATAATTGGTATACGTGGGGTGTTCAGTGTTGTAAATGGAAATGGTGAAGAGCTTGTAGATTTATGTGCTGAAAAAGGACTGATGATTGGGAATACCTGGTTTAAAAAGCGAGATATACATAAGTATACTTATGTAAGTAGGAGAGATGGCCAGAGAGCGTTATTGGATTACGTGTTAATTGACAGGCGCGCGAAAGAGAGACTTTTGGATGTTAATGTGCTGAGAGGTGCAACTGGAGGAATGTCTGATCATTATCTTGTGGAGGCTAAGGTGAAGATTTGTATGGGTTTTCAGAAGAGTGAATGTTGGGGTGAAGAGGGTGGTGAGAGTAAGTGAGCTTGGGAAGGAGGCTTGTGTGAGGAAGAACCAGGAGAGACTGAGTACAGAATGGAAAAAGGTGAGAACAATGGAAGTAAGGGGAGTGGGGGAGGAATGGGATGTATTTAGGGAATCAGTGATGGATTGCGCAAAAGATGCTTGTGGCATGAGAAGAGTGGGAGGTGGGTTGATTAGAAAGGGTAGTGAGTGGTGGGATGAAGAAGTAAGAGTATTAGTGAAAGAGAAGAGAGAGGCATTTGAACGATTTTTGCAGGGAAAAAATGCAATTGAGTGGGAGATGTATAAAAGAAAGAGACAGGAGGTCAAGAGAAAGGTGCAAGAGGTGAAAAAAGGGCAAATGAGAGTTGTGGTGAGAGAGTATCATTAAATAATAGGGAGAATAAAAAGATGTTCTGGAAGGAGGTAAATAAAGTGCGTAAGACAAGGGAGCAAATGGGAACTTCAGTGAAGGGCGCAAATGGGGAGGTGATAACAAGTAGTGGTGATGTGAGAAGGAGATGGAGTGAGTATTTTGAAGGTTTGTTGAATGTGTTTGATGATAGAGTGGCAGATATAGGGTGTTTTGGTCGAGGTGGTGTGCAAAGTGAGAGGGTTAGGGAAGATGATTTGGTAAACAGAGAAGAGGTAGTAAAAGCTTTGCGGAAGATGAAAGCCGGCAAGGCAGCAGGCTTGGATGGTATTGCAGTGGATTTTATTAAAAAAGGGGGTGACTGTATTGTTGACTGGTTGGTAAGGTTATTTAATGTATGTATGACTCATGGTGAGGTGCCTGAGGATTGGCGGAATTCGTGCATAGTGCCATTGTACAAAGGCAAAGGGGATAAGAGTGAGTGCTCAAATTACAGAGGCATAAGTTTGTTGAGTATTCCTGGTAAATTATATGGGAGGATATTGATTGAGAGGGTGAAGGCATGTACAGAGCATCAGATTGGGGAAGAGCAGTGTGGTTTCAGAAGTGGTAGAGGATGTGTGGATCAGGTGTTTGCTTTGAAGAATGTATGTGAGAAATACTTAGAAAAGCAAATGGATTTGTATGTAGCATTTATGGATCTGGAGAAGGCATATGATAGAGTTGATAGAGATGCTCTGTGGAAGGTATTAAGAATATATGGTGTGGGAGGCAAGTTGTTAGAAGCAGTGAAAAGTTTTTATCGAGGATATAAGGCATGATTGGTTCTCAGTGAATGTAGGTTTACGGCAGGGGTGTGTGATGTCTCCATGGTTGTTTAATTTGTTTATGGATGGGGTTGTTAGGGAGGTGAATGCAAGAGTTTTGGAAAGAGGGGCAAGTATGAAGTCTGTTGGGGATGAGAGAGCTTGGGAAGTGAGTCAGTTGTTGTTCGCTGATGATACAGCGCTGGTGGCTGATTCATGTGAGAAACTGCAGAAGCTGGTGACTGAGTTTGGTAAAGTGTGTGAAAGAAGAAAGTTAAGAGTAAATGTAAATAAGAGCAAGGTTATTAGGTACAGTAGGGTTGAGGGTCAAGTCAATTGGGAGGTGTGTTTGAATGGAGAAAAACTGGAGGAAGTGAAGTGTTTTAGATATCTGGGAGTGGATCTGCCAGCGGATGGAACCATGGAAGCGGAAGTGGATCATAGGGTGGGGGAGGGGGCGAAAATTCTGGGAGCCTTGAAGAATGTGTGGAAGTCGAGAACATTATCTCGGAAAGCAAAAATGGGTATGTTTGAAGGAATAGTGGTTCCAACAATGTTGTATGGTTGCGAGACGTGGGCTATGGATAGAGTTGTGCGCAGGATGGATGTGCTGGAAATGAGATGTTTGAGGACAATATGTGGTGTGAGGTGGTTTCATCGAGTAAGTAACGTAAGGGTAAGAGAGATGTGTGGAAATAAAAAGAGAGTGGTTGAGAGAGCAGAAGAGGATGTTTTGAAATGGTTCGGGCACATGGAGAGAATGAGTGAGGAAAGATTATCCAAGAGAATATACGTGTCGGAGGTGGAGGGAACGAGGAGAAGAGGGAGACCAAATTGGAGGTGGAAAGATGGAGTGAAAAAGATTTTGTGTGATCGGGGCCTGAACATGCAGGAGGGTGAAAGGAGGGCAAGGAATAGAGTGAATTGGAGCGATGTGGTATACCGGGGTTGACGTGCTGTCAGTGGATTGAATCAAGGCATGTGAGGCGTCTGGGGTAAACCATGGAAAGCTGTGTAGGTATGTATATTTGCGTGTGTGGACGTATGTATATACATGTGTATGGGTTGGGTTGGGCCATCTCTTTCGTCTGTTTCCTTGCGCTACCTCGCAGACGCGGGAAACAGCGACAAAGCAAAAAAAAAGAAAAAAAAAGAATATATATATATATATATATATATATATATATATATATATATATATATATATATATATATATATATATATATTAATATATATATATATATATATATGTATATATATATATATATATATATATATATATATATATATATATATATATATATATATATATATATATATATATATATATATATATATATATATATATATATATATATATGTATATTTGTTTATGGATGGGGTTGTTAGGGAGGTAAATGCAAGAGTTTTGAAAAGAGGGGCAAGTATGAAGTCTGTTCTGGATGAGAGAGCTTGTGAAGTGAGTCAGTTGTTGTTCGCTGATGATACAGCGCTGGTGGCTGATTCATGTGAGAAACTGCAGAAGCTGGTGACTGAGTTTGGTAAAGTGCGTGAAAGAAGAAAGTTAAGAGTAAATGTGAATAAGAGCAAGGTTATTACGTGCAGTAGGGTTGAGGGTCAAGGCAATTGGGAGGTCAGTTTGAATGAAGAAGAACTGGAGGAAGTAAAGTGTTTTAGATATCTGGGAGTGGATCTGGCAGCGGATGGAACCATGGAAGCGGAAGTGGATCATACGGTGGGGGAGGGGGCGAAAATGATGGGAGCCTTGAAGAATGTGTGGAAGTCGAGAACATTATCTCGGAAAGCAAAAATGGGTATGTTTGAAGGAATAGTGGTTTCAACAATGTTGTATGGTTGCGAGGCGTGGGCTATAGATGGAGTTGTGCAAAGGAGGGTGGATGTGCTGGAAATGAGATGTTTGAGGACAATGTGTGGTGTGAGGTGGTTTGATCGAGTAAGTAACGTAAGAGTAAGAGAGATGTGTGGAAATAAAAAGAGCGTGGTTGAGAGAGCAGAAGAGGGTGTTTTGAAAGTGTTTGTGCACATGGAGAGAATGAGTGAGGAAAGATTGACCAAGAAGATATATGTGTCGGAGGTGGAGGGAACCAGGAGAAGTGGGAGACCAAATTGGAGGTGGAAAGATGGAGTGAAAAAGATTTTGTGTGATCAGGGCCTGAACATGCAGGAGGGTGAAAGGAGGGCAAGGAATAGAGTGAATTGGATCGATGTGGTATACCGGGGTTGGCATGCTGTCAGTGGATTGATTCAGGGCATGTGAAGCGTTTGGGGTAAACCATGGAAAGCTGTGTAGGTATGTATATTTGCGTGTGTGGACGTATGTATATACATGTGTATGGGGGTGGGTTGGGCCATTTCTTTCGTCTGTTTCCTTGCGCTACCTCGCAAATGCGGGAGAAAGCTACAAAGCAAAATATATATACATATATATATATATATATATATATATATATATATATATATATATATATATATATATATATATATATATACATATATATGGGAAGTGAGTCAGTTGTTCGCTGATGATACAGCGCTGGTGGCTGATTCATGTAAGAAACTACAGAAATTGGTGATTGAGTTTGGTAAAGTGTGTGAAAGAAGAAAGTTAAGAGTAAATGTGAATAAGAGCAAGGTTATTAGGTATAGTAGGGTTAAGGGTTAAGTTAATTAGGACGTAAGTTTGAATGGAGAAAAACTGGAGAGAGTAAATTGTTTTACATATCTGGGAGTGGTTCTGGCAGCGGATGGAACCATGGAAGCCGAAGTGAATCATAGGGTGTGGGAGGGGTTGAAAATCCTGGGAGCCTTGAAGAATGTGTGGAAGTCGAGAACATTATCTCGGAAAGCAAAAATGGGTATGTTTGAAGGAATAGTGGTTCCAACAATGTTGTATGGTTGCGAGGCGTGGGCTATAGATGGAGTTGTGCAAAGGAGGGTGGATGTGCTGGAAATGAGATGTTTGAGGACAATGTGTGGTGTGAGGTGGTTTGATCGAGTAAGTAACGTAAGAGTAAGAGAGATGTGTGGAAATAAAAAGAGCGTGGTTGAGAGAGCAGAAGAGGGTGTTTTGAAAGTGTTTGTGCACATGGAGAGAATGAGTGAGGAAAGATTGACCAAGAAGATATATGTGTCGGAGGTGGAGGGAACCAGGAGAAGTGGGAGACCAAATTGGAGGTGGAAAGATGGAGTGAAAAAGATTTTGTGTGATCGGGGCCTGAACATGCAGGAGGGTGAAAGGAGGGCAAGGAATAGAGTGAATTGGATTGATGTGGTATACCGGGGTTGGCATGCTGTCAGTGGATTGAATCAGGGCATGTGAAGCGTTTGGGGTAAACCATGGAAAGCTGTGTAGGTATGTATATTTGCGTGTGTGGACGTATGTACATACATGTGTATGATGGTGGGTTGGGCCATTTCTTTCGTCTGTTTCCTTGCGCTACCTCGCAAATGCGGGAGAAAGCTACAAAGCAAAATATATATATATATATATATATATATATATATATATATATATATATATATATATATATATATATATATATATATATATATATATATATATATATGCGAAGTGAGTCAGTTGTTCGCTGATGATACAGCGCTGGTGGCTGATTCATGTAAGAAACTACAGATTGGTGATTGAGTTTGGTAAAGTGTGTGAAAGAAGAAAGTTAAGAGTAAATGTGAATAAGAGCAAGGTTATTAGGTATAGTAGGGTTAAGGGTTAAGTTAATTAGGACGTAAGTTTGAATGGAGAAAAACTGGAGGAAGTAAATTGTTTTACATATCTGGGAGTGGTTCTGGCAGCGGATGGAACCATGGAAGCCGAAGTGAATCATAGGGTGTGGGAGGGGTTGAAAATCCTGCGAGCCTTGAAGAATGTGTCGAAGTCGAGAACATTATCTCCGAAAGCAAAAATGGCTATGTTTGAAGGAATAGTTGTTCCAACAATGTTGTATGGTTGCGAGGCGTGGGCTATGGATAGATTTGTGCGCAGGAGGGTGGATATGCTGGAAAGGAGATGTTTGAGGAAAATATGTGATGTGAGGTGGTTTGATCGAGTAAGTAATGGAAGGGTAAGAGAGATGTGTGGAAATAAAAAGAGCGTGGTTGAGAGAGCAGAAGAGGGTGTTTTGAATTGGTTTGGGCACATGGAGAGAATGAGTAAGGAAAGATTGACCATGAGGATATATGTGTCAGACTTGGAGGGAACGAGAAGTGGGAGACCAAATTGGAGGTGGAAAGATGGAGTGAAAAAGATTTTGAGTGATCGGGGCCTGAACATGCAGGAGGGTGAAAGGCGGGCAAGGAATAGAGTGAATTGCATCGATGCGGTATACCGGGGTCGACGTGCTCTTAATGGATTGAATCAGGTCAATTGAAGCGTCTGGTGTAAACCATGGAAAGTTTTGTGGAGCCTGGATTTGGAATTTGAGCTGTTGTTTCGGGCACTATTGCATGACAGCTAGAGACTGATTGTGAACAAATGGGGACTTTGTTGTCTTTTCCTACAGCTACCTCGCACACATGAGGGGGGAGGGGGATGTTATTCCATGTGTGGTGAGGTGGCGATGGGAATGAATAAAGGCAGACAGTGTGAGTTGTGTGCATGTGTATATATGTATGTGTCTGTGTGTGTATATATATGTGTACATTCAGATGTATGTGCATGTATATTTGCGTGTGTGGACGTGTATGTACATACATGTGTATGTGGATGGGTTGGGCTATATCTTTCGTCTGTTTCCTTGCGCTACCTCAGAAAAGCGGGAGAAAGCGACAAAGGAAAATAAACAAAATAATGATAATAATAATAATAATATATATATATATATATATATATATATATATATATATATATATATATATATATATATATATATATATATATATATATATATATATATATATATATGGATTGCGCAAAAGATGCTTGTGGCATGATAGGCGTCGGAGGTGGGCAGATTAAAAAAGGTAGTGAGTGGTGGGATGTAGAAGTAAGATTATTAGTAAAAGAGAAGAGACAGACATTTGGATGTTTTTTTGCGAGGAAATATTGCAAATGACTAGGAAATTTATAAAAGAAAGAGGCAGAAAGTCAAGAAAAGGTCGCAAGAGGTGAAAAAGAGGGCAAATGAGAGTTGGGGTGAGGGAGTATCATTAAGTTTTAGGGGGAAGAAAAGGATGTTTTGGAAGGAGGTAAATAAAGTGCGCAAGACAAGGGAACAAATGTGAACATCAGTGAAAGGGGCTAATAGGAAGGTGATAACAATTAGTGGTGATGTGAGAAGGAGATGGAGTGAGTATTTTGAAGGTTTGTTGAATGAGTTTGATGATAGAGTGTCAGATACAGAGTCGAGGTGGTGTGCAAATTGGGAGGGTTAGGGAAAATGATTTGGTAAACTGAGAAGAGGAAGTAAAAGCTTTGCGGAAGATGAAAGCCGGGAAGGCAGCGGGTTTGGATGGTATTGCGCTGGAATTCAATAAAAATGGGGGTGTCTGTATTGTTGTCTGGTTGGTAAGCTTATTTAACGTATGTTTGACTCATGGTGAGGTGCATCAGGATTGGCGGAATGCTTGCATAGTGTCATTACGCAAAGGCAAAGGGGATGAAAATAAGTGCTCAAATTACAGAGGTATAAGTTTGTTGAGTATTCCTGGGAAATTATGTAGGAGGGTATTGGTTGACAGGGTGAAGGCATATACAGAGCATCAGAATGGGTGGGGAAGAGCAGTGTGGTTTCAGAAGTGGTAGAGGATGTGTGGATCAGGTGTTTGCTTTGAAGAATTTGAGTGAGAAATACTTAGAAAAACTAATGTATTCTTATGTAGCATTTATGAATCTGGAGAAGGCATATGATAGAGTTGATAGAGATGCTCTGTGGAAGGTATTAAGAATATATGGTGAGGGAGGCAAGGTGTTACAAGCAGTGAAAAGTTTTTATCAAAGATGTAAGGCATATGTACGGGTAGGAAGAGAGAAAGGTGATTGGTTCTCAGCGAATGTTGGTTTACGGCAAGGGTGCGTGATGTCTCCATGGTTGTTTAATTTGTTTATGAATAGGGTTGTTAGGGAGGTGAATGCAAGAGTTTTAAAAAGAGGGACACATATGCAGTCTGTTGTGGATGAGAGAGCTTGGGAAGTGAGTCAGTTGTTGTTCTACGATGATAAAGCGCTGGTGGCGGATTCGGTTGAGAAACTGCAGAAGCTGGTGACTGAGTTTGGTAAAGCGTGTGAAAGAAGAAAGCTGAGAGTAAATGTGAATAAGAGCAAGGTTACTAGGTACAGTAGGGTTAAGGGATAAGTCAATTGGGAGATAAGTTTGAAATGAGAAAAACTGGAGTAAGTGAAGTGTTTTCAATATATGGGAGTGGATTTAGCAGCGGATGGAACCATGGAAGCGGAAGTGAATCATAGTGTCGGGGAGGGGGAGAAAGTTCTGGGAGCGTTGAAGAATGTGTGGAATTTGAGAACGTTATCTTGGAAAGCAAAAATGGGTATGTTTGAAGGAATAGTGGTTCCAACAATGTTATATATTTGTTAGGCGTGGGCTATAGATAGAGTTGTGCGGAGGAGGGTGGATGTGTAGGAAATGAAATGTTTGAGGATAGTATGTGGTGTGAGGTGGTTTGATCGAGTAAGTAATGAAAGGGTAAGAGAGATGTGTGGTAATAATTGAGTGTGGTTGAGAGAGCAGAAGAGGGTGTTTTGAAATGGTTTGGTTACATGGAGAGAATGAGTGAGGAAAGATTGACAAAGAGGATATATGTGTCAGCGGTGGAGGGAACAGAAGTGGTAGACCAAATTGGAAGTGGAAAGGTGGGGTGAAAAAGATTCTGAGTGATAGGGGCCTGAATATGCAGGAGGGTGAAAGGCGTGCAAGGAATATAGTGAATTGGAACGATGTGGTACACCTGGGTCGACGTACTGTCAATGTATTGAACCAGGGCAAATAAAGCGTCTGGTTTAAACAGTTGAAAGTTTTGCCGGGCCTGGATGTGGAAGGGAGCTGTAGTTACGGTGCATTATACATTAAAGCTAGAGACTGAGTGTGAATGAGTGTGGCCATCCATATACACATATATATACATATATGTCCACACACGCTCACATACATACCTATACATTTCATCGTATACAAATATATATACACTGACATATACATATATGAACATGTACATAATTCGTACCATCTTCCCTTATTCATTCTTGTCGCCACCCCGTCACACATGAAATGACAACCCCCTCCCCCTATATGTATATTATCTATATTTATTTATTTATTTTGCTTTGTCGCTGTCTCCCGCGTTAGGGATGTAGCACAAGGTTAGAATCGAAAGAATGGTCCAACCCACCCATATACACATGTATATACATACACGTTCACACGCGCAAATATACATACCTACACATCTCAACGTATACATATATATACACACAAAGACATATACATATATACACATGTACATAATTCATACTGTCTGCCATCATTCATTCCCATCGCCACCCCGCCACACATGATATAACAACCCCCTCCCCCAAATGTGCCCGAGGTAGCGCTAGGAAAAGACAACAAATTCGTTCACACTCAGCCTGTAGCTGTCATGTGTAATGCACTGAAAACACAGCTCCCTTTCCACATCCATGCCCCAGAGAACTTTCCATGGTTTACCCAAGACGCTTCACACGCCCTGGTTCAATACATTGACAGCACATCGACCTCGGTATACCACATTCCAATTCACCATATTCCTTGCACGCCTTTCACCCTCCTGCATATTCAGGCCCTGATCACTCAAAATCTTTTTTACTCCATCTTTCCACCTCCAAATTTGGTCTCCCACTTCTCCTCGTTCCCTCCACCTCTGACACATATATGCTCTTGGTCAATCTGTCCTCACTCATTCTCTCCATTGACCAAACCATTTCAAAACACCCTCTTCTGCTCTCTCAACCACACTCTTTTTATTTCCGCATATCTCTCTTACCCTTACATTACTTACTCGATCAAACCACCTCACACCACATATTGTCCTCAAACATCTCATTTCCAGCATATCCACCCTCGTCCGCACAACTCTATCTATAGCCCACGCCTCGCAACAATATAATATTGTTCGAACCACTATTCCTTCAAACGTACCTATTTTTGCTTTCCGAGATAATGTTCTCGACTACCACACATTCTTCAACCCTCCCAGAACTTTTGCACCCTCCCCCACCCTATGATTCACTTCCGCTTCCATGGCTCCATCCGCTGCCAAATCCACTCCCATATATCTAAAACACCACATTTCCTCCAGATTTTCTCCATTCAAACTTACCTCCCAATCGACTTGTCCTTCAACCCTACTGTACCTAATAACCTTGCTCTTATTCACATTTACCTTCAGCTTTCTTCTTTCACACACTTTAACAAACTCAGTCACCTGCTTCTGCAGTTTCTCACACCAATCCGCCACCAGCGCTTTATGATCAGCGAACAACAACTGACTCACTTCCCAAGATCGCTCATCCACAACAGACTGCATAATTGCCCCTCTTTCCAAAACTCTTGCAATTACTTCCCTTACAGCCTATCCATAAACAAATTTAACAGCCATGGAGACATCACACACCCCTGCCGCAAACTTACATTCACTGAGAACCAATCACTTTCCTCTCTTCCTACACGTACACATGCCTTACATCCTCGAAAAAAAATTTTCACTGCTCCTAACAAATTAATACCTTCCACAGAGAATCTCTATCAACTCTATCATATGCCTTCTCCAGATCCATAAATGCTGCATACAAATCCATCTGCTTTTGTAAGTATTTCTCACATACATTCTTCAAAGGAAATACCTGATCCACACATCCTCTACCACTTCTGAAACTACACTGCTCTTCCCCAATCTGATGCTCTGTGCATGCCCCCATCCTGTCAATCAATATCCTCCCATAAGATTTCCCAGGAATACTCAACAAACTTATACCTCTGTAATTTGAGCACTCACTCTTATCCCCTTTGCCTATGTACAATGGCACTATGCAAGCATTCCTCCAATCCTCAAGCACCTCACCATGAGTCATACATACATTAAATAACCTTACAAACCAGTTAACATTACAGTCACCCCTTTTTTAATAAATTCCACTACAATACCATCCAAACCCGATGCCATGCCGGCTTTTACCTTCCGCAAAGGTTTTACTACCTCTTCTCAGTTTACCAAATTATTCTCCCTAATCCTCTCACTTTGCACACCACCTCGACCAAAACACCCTATATCTGCCACTCTATCATCCTATTATCAAACACATTCAACAAACTTTCAAAATACTCACTCCATCTCCTTCTCACGTCACCACTACTTGTTAATACCTCCCCACTAGCCCCTTTCACTGAAGTTCCAATTTCTTCCCTTTTCTTACGCACTCTATTAACCTCCTTCCAAAACATATTTTTATTCTCCCTAAAATTTAATGATCCTCTCTCATCCCAACTCTCATTTGCCCTCTTTTTCACCTCTTGCACCTTCCTCTTGGCTTCCTGTCTCTTTCTTTTATACATCCCCCAGTCATTTGCATTATTTCCCTGCAAAAATAGTCCAAATGCCTCTCTCTTCTCTTTCCCTAAACAACTTACTTGTTTATCCACCATACAATTCCCTTTCTGGGCTGCCCCCCCCGCGCTTTCATGCTAAAGCACTTTGCGCAAGCCCACTGCTTCCCAAATACATCCATTACTCCCCCACCCCCTTTCGTCCTTATTTTACCCTTTTCCATTCTGTACTCAGTGTCCCTTCGTACTCCGAAACAAGTCCCTTCCCCAACTCACTACCCTTTACCACTCTTCTCCCCAAAAATTTTCCCCTTCTTTCTGAAAACCTCAAAAACTTTCCCTTTGCCTCCACAAAATAAAAGACGAATCCTTCCAATTTCGCCTTTTAGGGAATTAACCATATCAATTTAAAAAAAGTAATCCAATAACGCTCTCTGGGAAACTCTCCCCTTACATAGGTATACCTATGTAAATCACCTCTTAAAAAGGTATTCCCAACACCAAGTTTCCCTTTTTTAGCACTGTAACCCACCCTCGTGCATAAAAAATACTGATACCTTACTCACCCTTCCCCAAAACACGGGCCTCCATGTTCTTTCTTTTCATGGCCCAGGGAAAAGAGCACCAAAAATAAACCCAAACCCTTTTCCTTTCCACTTGCAGTTTTAAACCAAACAATCAGATTTTTAAGTTTTTTTTACTTTCTATCACATACTTTCCACCACTCCGGGTTTCGGGAGAAAAGTGCACTCCCCCCTTGCCTTGTCCTTTTACTAACCCGACTTTACTCCCAAGACTTTTCCCAAACCACTTTTCCCGTGTACCCTTGAGATTCGTTTCACTCAAAACCAAAATATCGGGGGGCCCTTTCCCCAAACATATTCCCTACCTTTCCCTTTTTTTTCCTGGGTTACACACCCAAACATTCAGACACCCCGATCGAGCCTTCGGGAGGATGAGCACTCCCCGCGGGGCCCCCTTCTTCATTTTCCCCCTTTTAAAAAACCAAAAATTCAAAAAGGGGGAGGGTGCCCCACCCCCCGCCCCCCATCCCCTTTTTGGGTCCCCTTCTACGACACGTGGAGGAATGCAGGGAATGATTCTCTCTCTCCCCTCACTCTCCTCTCCCCCTCTCTCTCTCCCCTCCATCCCCCCCCAAATCGTCTTTTCCCCCTCCCCCCTCTCCTCTCTCTCCCCTAACTCCTCCCCCCTCCCCTTTTCTTTTTCTCTCTCATCTCCTCTCTCCCCTCATCTCTCTCCTTTTAAATATAATATATATAAATAAAAATATATATATTTTGGTTTTGTAAGTGGGCATTTATGGATCTGGAGAAGGCATAGGATAGATTTAAATAGGGGATCCCTCTGGGGAAGGTATTAAGAATATATGGTGTGGGGGGAAAGTTGTTAAAAGGGCAGTAAAAATTTTTTTTCGGGGATGAAAAGGGGCATGTTTACGTGTAGGAAGAGGGGAAAAGTGATTGGTTTCCCCATTTAATGTGGGTTTTGCGCAGGGGTGTTTTAATGTCTCCATGGTTTTTTAAAAAAAATTTGTTAGGGAAAGGGGTTTTTAGGGGGTAAATAAAGGGTTTTTTGGAAAGGGGGGCAAGTAAAGTCTGTTGGGGATGAGAAGTTTGGAAGTAGTCAGTTTTTTGGGTTCGCTGATGATACAGCGCTGGGGGCCCTGTTCATGTGAAAACGCAGAAGCTGGTGACGAGTTTGGAAAAGTTGTAAAGAAAAATTAAAGTAAAGGGGTTTTAAAAGCAAGGTTTTTTGGTACAGTAGGGTTGGGGGTAAAGGGCAATTGGGAGGAGTTTGAATGGAGAAAAACTGGAGGAAGTGAAGTGTTTTAATACTGGGGGTGGATCTGGAAACCCGGAAAGGGAAACCCTGGAACGGAAGGGCCAGAGGGTGGGGGAGGGGGCGAAAAATTTTTGGGGGGCCCTTTAAAATTTGTGGGAAATTTGAGAACATTATCTCGGAAACAAAAATGGGATGTTTGAAGGAATAGTGTTCCAACAAAAAATTTATGGGGTTTCGGAAATGGGGTATGGATAAGTTTGCGCAGGAGATGGGTGTTTCTGAAATGAGAGTTTGAGGACAATGTGGGGGTGTGAGGTGGTTTTTATCCCAGTGAGAAAAGTAAAAGGGGAAAGAGATGGTGGAAATAAAAAGAGCGTGGGGTTTCGAGAGCAGAAGAGGGGGTTTTTTGAAGTGGGTTTGGGGACATGGGGAGAATAAGTGAGGGGAAAAATTGACCAAGAGATATATGTGGGCGGAGGTGGGGGGGAAAGAGGAGAAGAGGGGGACCAAATTGGGGGGTGGAAAGATGGGTGGGAAAAAGATTTTGTGTGATCGGGGGCCCGAACCCTGCAAAAGGGTGAATTGGGGGGCAAGGAATAAAGTTTAAAAGGAGCGATGTGAAAATACCGGGGTTGACGTGCCCGTCAGGGAAAATTTAAAACAAGGCAAAGGGAAGCGCTGGGAAACCATGGGAAAACTGTGTAGGGATGTTATTTGCGTGGGTTTGGGCCATGTAAAAAACATGTGTAAGGGGGGGGGGCATTTTCCTTTTTGTCCCGTTTCCCCCTTCGCTAAAACCCGCAAAAGCGGGGAAAGCACAAATTTTTAAAAAAAAAAAAATATAAAATATAAAATATTTATAATAATAAAATATATATATATATATTTTATTTATTTTATATTTTTAAATATATATAAAATATATTTATATAATTAAGAAACTTCCCAAAGTAAACCCTGCTGGGCGTAGAAGGCGACTAAAAAAAGGGGGGGGGGGCCCGGGGGCCCGGAAATCCTCCCCTCCCCCACTTTTTTTTTTTTTTTTTTTCCCCAAAAGGGGGGAACAGAGAAGGGGGCCCCGGGAGGATACCCTCAAGGGGCCCGTCCCCCTGTTTTTTCAAAGCTACCTTTGCTAAAAGCGGGAAATTTGCGAATAGTATGAAAGGGAAAAAAAAGAAAGATTTTATATATATTATATATATATATAATATATATAATTTTATATAAAATATATATATATATATATATATATATAATATATATATATTAAAAAATAAATATGTAAAAAAGCCTCCCCCAAACCCTAAAGTTTTTTTTCGAGGATGTTAAAGGGATGGTATCTGAAAAAAGAAGGAAAGTGGTTGGGTTTTCAAAGAATTTTAGGTTTTTCGGCAAAGGGTTTTGTGGGTGTCTCCATGGTTGTTTAATTTGTTTATGGTTTGGGGGTTTTTAGGGAAAGGGGAAAACAAGAGGTTTGGAAAGGGGGCAAATTTTGAATCTGTTGGGGGTGAAAAGCTTAGGAAAATTAGTCCCGTTGTTTTTCGCTGAAAAGGGAAAAAAACAGGGCGGTGGGTGAAATTTATGTGGGGAAAATAGCAGAAGCTGGGGGAAATGGGGTTTTAAAAGTGTGGGGAAAGAAGAAAGTTAAGATAAAATGAAAAAAGACAAGGGTTATTTGGGACCGTTTGGTTGAGGGCAAGTCAATTGGGGGGTAAATTTGAATGGGGAAAAAATGGGGAAAGTAAGGTTTTTTAAGGGTACCGGGAGTGGGTCTGGGAGCGGATGGGAAACCCTGGGAAACGGGAAATGGGTCATAAAGGGGGGGGGAAGGGGCGAAAATCCCGGGAAACCTTTTTAAAAATGTGTGGAAGGGCAGAACAATTTTCTCGGAAAGCAAAAATGGGTTTTGTTTTTTAAGGAAAAGTGGTTTCCCCCAAGTTGTAAAAAAAAAAAAAAGGTTTCGAGGCGGGGGTATGGGTAGATTTTTTGGCAGGAGGAAAGGGTTGGCCCGGAAATTTTTGATTTTTAGGACAAAATGTGGTGTGAGGTGGTTTTATCGAGTAATAACGTGAGGTAAAGAGGGTTTGTGGAAATAAAAAGAAACGTGGTTTGAGAAGCAAAGAGGGTGTTTTTAAAAAGGATTGGGCCCATGGAGAGAAAGGGGTGAGGAAAAAAATTTACCCAGAGGGTATATGGTTGGAGGTGGGGGGAACGAGTAGAAGTGGGGGACCAAATTTTGGGGGTGGAAAGATGGGGTGGGAAAAAATTTTTTTTGTTTATTGGGGCCCGAAAAATGCAGGAGGGGGAAAAGGAAAGGGGAAGGAATAGAGTAAATTGGATCGTGGGTAAAAACCAGGGTTGACGTGCTGTCATGGAATGAATCAGGGCATATGAACGCCTTGGGGGAAACCCCGGAAAGCTGTGTAGGTTTATAATTTTGGGGTGTGGGAAAGTATGTATAAAATGTGTAATTAAGGGGGGGTTTTGGGCCATTTTCTTCATCTGTCTCCTTGCCCACCTCGCAAACAAAGGGGGACAGCGACAAAACAAAAAAAAAAAAAAAATGTCCAACCCACCCATATACACATGTATATACATACACGTTCACACGCGCAAATATACATACCTACACTCTCAACGTATACATATATATACACCCCAAAGACATATACATATATACACATGTACATAATTCATACTGTCTGCCATCATTCATTCCCATCGCCACCCCGCCACACATGATATAACAACCCCCCCCCCAAATGTGCCCGAGGTAGCGCTAGGAAAAGACAACAAATTCGTTCACACTCAGCCTGTAGCTGTCATGTGTAATGCACTGAAAACACAGCTCCCTTTCCACATCCATGCCCCAGAGAACTTTCCATGGTTTACCCAAGACGCTTCACACGCCCTGGTTCAATACATTGACAGCACATCGACCTCGGTATACCACATTCCAATTCACCATATTCCTTGCACGCCTTTCACCCTCCTGCATATTCAGGCCCTGATCACTCAAAATCTTTTTTACTCCATCTTTCCACCTCCAAATTTGGTCTCCCACTTCTCCTCGTTCCCTCCACCTCTGACACATATATGCTCTTGGTCAATCTGTCCTCACTCATTCTCTCCATTGACCAAACCATTTCAAAACACCCTCTTCTGCTCTCTCAACCACACTCTTTTTATTTCCGCATATCTCTCTTACCCTTACATTACTTACTCGATCAAACCACCTCACACCACATATTGTCCTCAAACATCTCATTTCCAGCATATCCACCCTCGTCCGCACAACTCTATCTATAGCCCACGCCTCGCAACAATATAATATTGTTCGAACCACTATTCCTTCAAACGTACCTATTTTTGCTTTCCGAGATAATGTTCTCGACTACCACACATTCTTCAACCCTCCCAGAACTTTTGCACCCTCCCCCACCCTATGATTCACTTCCGCTTCCATGGCTCCATCCGCTGCCAAATCCACTCCCATATATCTAAAACACCACATTTCCTCCAGATTTTCTCCATTCAAACTTACCTCCCAATCGACTTGTCCTTCAACCCTACTGTACCTAATAACCTTGCTCTTATTCACATTTACCTTCAGCTTTCTTCTTTCACACACTTTAACAAACTCAGTCACCTGCTTCTGCAGTTTCTCACACCAATCCGCCACCAGCGCTTTATGATCAGCGAACAACAACTGACTCACTTCCCAAGATCGCTCATCCACAACAGACTGCATAATTGCCCCTCTTTCCAAAACTCTTGCAATTACTTCCCTTACAGCCTATCCATAAACAAATTTAACAGCCATGGAGACATCACACACCCCTGCCGCAAACTTACATTCACTGAGAACCAATCACTTTCCTCTCTTCCTACACGTACACATGCCTTACATCCTCGAAAAAAAATTTTCACTGCTCCTAACAAATTAATACCTTCCACAGAGAATCTCTATCAACTCTATCATATGCCTTCTCCAGATCCATAAATGCTGCATACAAATCCATCTGCTTTTGTAAGTATTTCTCACATACATTCTTCAAAGGAAATACCTGATCCACACATCCTCTACCACTTCTGAAACTACACTGCTCTTCCCCAATCTGATGCTCTGTGCATGCCCCCATCCTGTCAATCAATATCCTCCCATAAGATTTCCCAGGAATACTCAACAAACTTATACCTCTGTAATTTGAGCACTCACTCTTATCCCCTTTGCCTATGTACAATGGCACTATGCAAGCATTCCTCCAATCCTCAAGCACCTCACCATGAGTCATACATACATTAAATAACCTTACAAACCAGTTAACATTACAGTCACCCCTTTTTTAATAAATTCCACTACAATACCATCCAAACCCGATGCCATGCCGGCTTTTACCTTCCGCAAAGGTTTTACTACCTCTTCTCAGTTTACCAAATTATTCTCCCTAATCCTCTCACTTTGCACACCACCTCGACCAAAACACCCTATATCTGCCACTCTATCATCCTATTATCAAACACATTCAACAAACTTTCAAAATACTCACTCCATCTCCTTCTCACGTCACCACTACTTGTTAATACCTCCCCACTAGCCCCTTTCACTGAAGTTCCAATTTCTTCCCTTTTCTTACGCACTCTATTAACCTCCTTCCAAAACATATTTTTATTCTCCCTAAAATTTAATGATCCTCTCTCATCCCAACTCTCATTTGCCCTCTTTTTCACCTCTTGCACCTTCCTCTTGGCTTCCTGTCTCTTTCTTTTATACATCCCCCAGTCATTTGCATTATTTCCCTGCAAAAATAGTCCAAATGCCTCTCTCTTCTCTTTCACTAACAATCTTACTTGTTTATCCCACCATACAATTCCCTTTCTAGTCTGCCCACCTCCCGCGCTTCTCATGCTACAAGCATCTTTTGCGCAAGCCATCACTGCTTCCCTAACTACATCCCATTACTCCTCCACTCCCCTTACGTCCTTAGGTTTCACCCTTTTCCATTCTGTACTCAGTGTCTCCTTCGTACATCCTGAAACAAGTCTCCTTCCCAAGCTCACTTACTCTCACCACTCTCTTCACCCCAAAATTCTCTCTTCTTTTCTGAAAACCTCTACAAATCTTCACATTTGCCTCCACAAAATAATGATCAGACATCCTTCCAATTGCGCCTTTTAGCACATTAACATCATATCAATTAACACGTAATCCAATAACGCTCTCTGGGAATCTCTCCCACTTACATAGGTATACCTATGTAAATCACTCTCTTAAAACCAGGTATTCCCAATCACCAAGTCCTTTTTCAGCACAAAAATCTAGATGCTCCACCATTTCCATTTACAACACTGAACGCCTCACGTACACCAATTACTCCCTCAATTTCCACATTGCTCACCATTGCATTCAAATCACCCATCACTGTAACCCAGTCTCGTGCATCAAAACTACTGATACACTTACTCAGCTTCTCCCAAAACACTTGCCTCTCATGATCTTTCTTTTCATGCCCATGTGCATGAGCACCAATAATCAACCATCTCTCTCCATCCACTTGCAGTTTTACCAATATCAATCTAGAGTTTAGTTTCTTACTTTCTATCACATACTTCCACCACTCCTGTTTCAGGAGTAGTGCTACTCCTTCCCTTGCTCTTGTCCTCTTACTAACCCTGACTTTACTCCCAAGACATTCCCAAACCACTTTTCCCGTGTACCCTTGAGATTCGTTTCACTCAGAGCCAAAATATCGAGGTTCCTTTCCTCAAACATATTACCTATCACTTCTTTTTTCTCTTCTCGGTTACACACCCACACATTCAGACACCCCGATCTGAGCCTTCGAGGAGGATGAGCACTCCCCGCGTGGCTCCTTCTTCAGTTTCCCCTTTTAGAAACCTAAAATTCAAGAAGGGGAGGGTGTCCAGTCCCCCGCTCCCATCTCCTTTAGTCGCCTTCTACGACACGTGAGAGGAATGCATGGGAATGATTCTCTCTCTCTCTCTCTCTCTCTCTCTCTCTCTCTCTCTCTCTCTCTCTCTCTCTCTCTCTCTCTCTCTCTCTCTCTCTCTCTCTCTCTCTCTCTCTCTCTCTCTCTCTCTCTCTCTCTCTCTCTCTCTCTCACTATATATATATATATATATATATATATATATATATATATATATATATATGTGTGGATTTGTAAGTAGCATTTATGGATCTGGAGAAGGCATATGATAGAGTTGATAGAGATGCTCTGTGGAAGGTATTAAGAATATATGGTGTGGGAGGAAAGTTGTTAGAAGCAGTGAAAAGTTTTTATCGAGGATGTAAGGCATGTGTACGTGTAGGAAGAGAGGAAAGTGATTGGTTCTCAGTGAATGTAGGTTTGCGGCAGGGGTGTGTGATGTCTCCATGGTTGTTTAATTTGTTTATGGATGGGGTTGTTAGGGAGGTAAATGCAAGAGTTTTGGAAAGAGGGGCAAGTATGAAGTCTGTTGGGGATGAGAGAGCTTGGGAAGTGAGTCAGTTGTTGTTCGCTGATGATACAGCGCTGGTGGCTGATTCATGTGAGAAACTGCAGAAGCTGGTGACTGAGTTTGGTAAAGTGTGTATAAGAAGAAAGTTAAGAGTAAATGTGAATAAAAGCAAGGTTATTAGGTACAGTAGGGTTGAGGGTCAAGTCAATTGGGAGGTGAGTTTGAATGGAGAAAAACTGGAGGAAGTGAAGTGTTTTAGATATCTGGGAGTGGATCTGGAAGCGGATGGAACCATGGAAGCGGAAGTGGACCATAGGGTGGGGGAGGGGGCGAAAATTCTGGGGGCCTTGAAGAATGTGTGGAAGTCGAGAACATTATCTCGGAAAGCAAAAATGGGTATGTTTGAAGGAATAGTGGTTCCAACAATGTTGTATGGTTGCGAGGAGTGGGCTATGGATAGAGTTGTGCGCAGGAGGATGGATGTGCTGGAAATGAGATGTTTGAGGACAATGTGTGGTGTGAGGTGGTTTGATCGAGTGAGTAACGTAAGGGTAAGAGAGATGTGTGGAAATAAAAAGAGCGTGGTTGCGAGAGCAGAAGAGGGTGTTTTGAAGTGGTTTGGGCACATGGAGAGAATAAGTGAGGAAAGATTGACCAAGAGGATATATGTGTCGGAGGTGGAGGGAACGAGGAGAAGAGGGAGACCAAATTGGAGGTGGAAAGATGGAGTGAAAAAGATTTTGTGTGATCGGGGCCTGAACATGCAGGAGGGTGAATGGAGGGCAAGGAATAAAGTGAATTGGAGCGATGTGATATACCGGGGTTGACGTGCTGTCAGTGGATTGAATCAAGGCATGTGAAGCGTCTGGGGTAAACCATGGAAAGCTGTGTAGGTATGTATATTTGCGTGTGTGGACGTATGTAAATACATGTGTATGGGGGGGGGGGGCATTTCTTTCGTCTGTTTCCTTGCGCTACCTCGCAAACGCGGGAGAAAGCGACAAAGTTTAATAAAAAAAAAAAATATATATATATATATATATATATATATATATATATATATATATATATATATATATATATATATATATATTTATATATATATAAGAATACTTCCCACGTATTCCCTGCGTGTCGTAGAAGGCGACTAAAAGGGGAGGGAGCGGGGGGCTGGAAATCCTCCCCTCTCACTTTTTTTTTTTTAATTTTCCAAAAGAGGGAACAGAGAAGGGGCCCAGGTGAGGATATTCCCTCAAGGGCCCAGTCCTCTGTTCTCAACGCTACCTCGCTAATGCGGGAAATAGCGAATAGTATGAAAGAAAGAAAGAAAGATATATATATATATATATATATATATATATATATATATATATATATATATATATATATATATATATATATATATATATATATATATATATATATGTATATATGCCTCCCACACCATAAGTTTTTATCGAGGATGTAAGGCATGTGTATCTGTAGGAAGAGAGGAAAGTGATTGGTTCTCAGTGAATGTAGGTTTGCGGCAGGGTTGTGTGATGTCTCCATGGTTGTTTAATTTGTTTATGGATGGGGTTGTTAGGGAGGTGAATACAAGAGGTTTGGAAAGAGGGGCAAGTATGAAGTCTGTTGGGGATGAGAGAGCTTAGGAAGTTAGTCAGTTGTTGTTCGCTGATGATACAGTGCTGGTGGCTGATTCATGTGAGAAACTGCAGAAGCTGGTGACTGAGTTTGATAAAGTGTGTGAAAGAAGAAAGTTAAGAGTAAATATGAATAAGAGCAAGGTTATTCGGTACAGTAGGGTTGAGGGTCAAGTCAATTGGGAGGTAAGTTTGAATGGAGAAAAACTGGAGAAAGTAAGGTGTTTTAGATACCTGGGAGTGGATCTGGCAGCGGATGGAACCATGGAAGCGGAAGTGGATCATAGGGTGGGGGAAGGGTCGAAAATCCTGGGAGCCTTTAAGAATGTGTGGAAGTCGAGAACATTATCTCGGAAAGCAAAAATGGGTATGTTTGAAGGAATAGTGGTTCCAACAATGTTGTATGGTTGCGAGGCGTGGGCTATGGATAGAGTTGTGCGCAGGAGGATGGATGTGCTGGAAATTAGATGTTTGAGGACAATGTGTGGTGTGAGGTGGTTTGATCGAGTAAGTAACGTGAGGGTAAGAGAGATGTGTGGAAATAAAAAGAGCGTGGTTGAGAGAGCAGAAGAGGGTGTTTTGAAATGGATTGGGCACATGGAGAGAATGAGTGAGGAAAGATTGACCGAGAGGATATATGTGTTGGAGGTGGAGGGAACGAGTAGAAGTGGGAGACCAAATTGGAGGTGGAAAGATGGAGTGAAAAAGATTTTGTGTGATTGGGGCCTGAACATGCAGGAGGGTGAAAGGAGGGCAAGGAATAGAGTAAATTGGATCGATGTGGTATACCAGGGTTGACGTGCTGTCAGTGGAATGAATCAGGGCATATGAAGCGCCTGGGGTAAACCATGGAAAGCTGTGTAGGTATCTATATTTGCGTGTGTGGACGTATGTATATACATGTGTATAGGGATGGGTTGGGCCATTTCTTTCATCTGTCTCCTTGCGCTACCTCGCAAACACGGGAGACAGCGACAAAGCATAAAAAAAAAAAAAAATATATATATACATATATATATATATATATATATATATATATTTATATATATATATATATATATATATATATATATATATATATATATATATATATATATATATATATATATATATATATATATATATATGTACAAATATATAATTATCTATTATTCATTTTCCTTTCTCGCTGTCTCTCGCGTTTGCGAGGTAGCGCAAGGAAACAGACGAAAGAAATGTCCCAACCCACCCCCATACACATGTATATACATACACGTCCACACACGCAAATATACATACCTATACATCTCAATGTACACATATATATACACACACAGACACATACATATATACCCATGCACACAATTCACACTGTCTGCCTTTATTCATTCCCATCGCCATCTCGCCACATTTGGAATACCATCCCCCTCCCTCCCTCGCTGTCTCTCGCGTTTGCGAGGTAGCGCAAGGAAACAGACGAAAGAAATGTCCCAACCCACCCCCATACACATGTATATACATACACGTCCACACACGCAAATATACATACCTATACATCTCAATGTACACATATATATACACACACAGACACATACATATATACCCATGCACACAATTCACACTGTCTGCCTTTATTCATTCCCATCGCCATCTCGCCACATTTGGAATACCATCCCCCTCCCTCCCCATGTGTGCGAGGTAGCGCTAGGAAAAGACAAGAAAGGCACCATTCGTTCACACTCAGTCTCTAGCTGTCATGCAATAATGCCCGAAACCACAGTTCCCTTTCCACATCCAGGCCCCACACAACTTTCCATGGTTTACCCCAGACGCTTCACATGCCCTAATTCAATCCAGTGACAGGACGTCAACCCCGGTATCCCATATCGATCCAATTCACTCTATTCCTTGCCCGACTTTCACCCTCCTGCATGTTCAGGCCCCGATCACTCAAAATCTTTTATACTCCATCTTTCCACCTCCAATATGGTCTCCCACTTCTCTTCGTTCCCTCCACCTCCGACACATATATCCTCTTGGTCAATCTTTCCTCACTCATTCTCTCCATGTGCCCAAACCATTTCAAAACACCCTCTTCTGCTCTCTCAACTACGTTCTTTTTATTTCCACACATCTCTCTTACCCTTTCATTACTTAATCGATCAAACCACCTCACACCACACATTGTCCTCAAACATCTCATTTACAGCACATCCACCCTCCTCCGCACAACTCTATCCATAGCCCACGCCTCGCAACCAGACAACATTGTTGGAACCACTATTCCTTCAAACATACCCATTTTTGCTTTCCGAGATAATGTTCTCGACTTCCAAACATTCTTCTAGGCTCCCAGGATTTTCGCCCCCTCCCCCACCCTATGATTCACTTCTTTTCCATGGTTCCATCCGCTGCCAGATCCACTCCCAGATATCTAAAACACTTTACTTCCTCCAGTTTTTCTCCATTCAAACTTACCTCCCAATTGACTTGACCCTCAACCCTAGTGTACCTATTAACCTTGCTCTTATTCACATCTACTCTTAACTTTCTTCTCTCACACACTTTACCAAACTCAGTCACCAGCTTCTGCAGTTTCTCACATGAATCAGCCACCAGCGCTGTATCATCAGCGAACAACAACTGACTCACCTCCCAAGCTCTCTCATCCACAACAGACTGCACCTCTTTCCAAAACTCTTGCATTCACCTTCCTAACAACCCCATCCATAAACAAATTAAACAACCATGGAGACATCACACACCCCTACCGCAAACCTACATTCAATGAGAACCAATAACTTTCCTCTCTTCCGACACGTACACATGCCTTACATCCTCTATTAAAGCTTTTCAATGCTTCTAACAACTTGCCTCCAACACCATATATTCTTAATACCTTCCACAGAGCATCTCTATCAACTCTATCATATGCTTTCTCCAGATCCATAAATGCTACATACAAATCCATTTGCTTTTCTAAGTATTTCTCACATACATTCTTCAAAGCAAACACCTGATCCACACATCCTCTACCACTTCTGAAACCACACTGCTCTTCCCCAATCTGATGCTCTGTACATGCCTTCAACCTCTCAATCAATACCCTCCCATATAATTTACCAGGAATACTCAACAAACTTATACCTCTGTAATTTGAGCACTCACTCTTATCTCCTTTGCCTTTGTACAATTGCAGTATGCACGAATTCCGCCAATCATCAGGCACCTCACCATGAATCATACATTCATTAAATAACCTTACCAACCAGTCAACAATACAGTTACCCCCTTTTTTAATAGATTCCACTACAATACCATCCAACCTGCTGCCTTGCAGGCTTTCATCTTCCGCAAAGCTTTTACTACCTCTTCTCTGTTTACCAAACCATTTTCCCTAACCCTCTCACTTTGCACACCACCTCGACGAAAACACCCTATATCTGACATCTATCATCAAACACATTTAACAAACCTTCAAAATACTCACTCCATCTCCTTCTCACATCAACACTTCTTGTTATCACCTTCCCATTAGCGCCCTTCACTGAAGTTCCCATTTGCTCCCTCGTCTTACGTTGATGGAGAGAGATGTGTGATTATTGGTGCATATGCACCTGTGCATGAGAAGAGAGGTCATGAGAGGCAAGTATTTTGGAATCAGCTGAATGAGTGTGTTAGTGGTTTTGATACACAAGACCGGGTTATAGTGATGGGTGATTTGAATGCAAAGGTGAGTAATGTGGCAGTTGAGGGAATAATTGGTATACATAGGTTGTTCAGTGTTGTAAATGGAAATGGTGAAGAGCTTGAAGATTTATATGCTGAAAAAGGACTGGTGACTGGGAATACCTGGTTTAAAAAGCGAGATATACATAAGTTTACGTATGTAAGTAGGAGAGATGGCCAGAGAGCGTTATTGGATTAGGTGTTAATTGACAGGCGCACGAAAGAGAGACTTTTGGATGTTAATGTGCTGAGAGGTGCAACTGGAGCGATGTCTGTTCATTATCTTGTGGAGGCTAAGGTGAAGATTTGTATGGGTTTTCAGAAAAGAAGAGTGAATGTTGGGTTGAAGAGGGTGGTGAGAGTAAGTGAGCTTGGGAAGGAGACTTGTGTGAGGAAGTACCAGGAGAGACTGAGTACAGAATGGAAAAAGGTGAGAACAATGGAAGTAAGGGGAGTGGGGGAGGAATGGGATGTATTTAGGGAATCAGTGATGGAGTGTGCAAAAGATGCTTGTGGCATGAGAAGCGTGGGAGGTGGGTTGATTAGAAAGGGTAGTGAGTGGTGGGATGAAGGAGTAAGATTATTAGTGAAAGAGAAGAGAGAGGCATTTGGACGATTTTTGCAGGGAAAAAATGCAATTAAGTGGGAGATGTATAAAAGAAAGAGACAGGAGGTCAAGAGAAAGGTGCAAGAGGTGAAAAAAAGGGCAAATGAGAGTTGGGGTGAGAGAGTGTCATTAAATTTTAGGGAAAATAAAAAGATGTTCTGGAAGGAGGTAAATA
This sequence comes from Panulirus ornatus, assembly GCF_036320965.1. Lineage (NCBI taxonomy): Eukaryota > Metazoa > Arthropoda > Malacostraca > Decapoda > Palinuridae > Panulirus > Panulirus ornatus. The sequence continues at coordinate 24,000,503 of NC_092269.1, forward strand.
AAGTGCGTAAGACAAGGGAGCAAATGGGAACTTTAGTGAAGGGCGCAAATGGGGAGGTGATAACAAGTAGTGGTGATGTGAGAAGGAGATGGAGTGAGTATTTTGAAGGTTTGTTGAATGTGTCTGATGATAGAGTGGCAGATATAGGGTGTTTTGGTCGAGGTGGTGTGCAAAGTGAGAGGGTTAGGGAAAACGATTTGGTAAACAGAGAAGAGGTAGTGAAAGCTTTGCGGAAGATGAAAGCCGGCAAGGCAGCAGGTTTGGATGGTATTGCAGTGGAATTTATTAAAAAAGGGGGTGACTGTATTGTTGACTGGTTGGTAAGGTTATTTAATGTATGTATGACTCATGGTGAGGTGCCTGAGGATTGGAGGAATGCGTGCATAGTGCCATTGTACAAAGGAAAAGGGGATAAGAGTGAGTGCTCAAATTACAGAGGTATAAGTTTGTTGAGTATTCCTGGTAAATTGTATGGGAGGGTATTGATTGAGAGGGTGAAGGCATGTACAGAGCATCAGATTGGGGAAGAGCAGTGTGGTTTCAGAAGTGGTAGAGGATGTGTGGATCAGGTGTTTGCTTTGAAGAATGTATGTGAGAAATACTTAGAAAAGCAAATGGATTTGTATGTAGCATTTATGGATCTGGAGAAGGCATATGATAGAGTTGATAGAGATGCTCTGTGGAAGGTATTAAGAATATATGGTGTGGAGGGCAAGTTGTTAGAAGCAGTGAAAAGTTTTTATCGAGGATGTAAGGCATGTGTACGTGTAGGAAGAGAGGAAAGTGATTGGTTCTCAGTGAATGTAGGTTTGCGGCAGGGGTGTGTGATGTCTCCATGGTTGTTTAATTTGTTTATGGATGGGGTTGTTAGGGAGGTAAAGGCAAGAGTTTTGGAAAGAGGGGCAAGTATGAAGTCTGTTGGGGATGAGAGAGCTTGGGAAGTGAGTCAGTTGTTGTTCGCTGATGATACAGCGCTGGTGGCTGATTCATGTGAGAAACTGCAGAAGCTGGTAACGGAGTTTGATAAAGTGTGTGGAAGAAGAAAGTTAAGAGTAAATGTGAATAAGAGCAAGGTTATTAGGTACAGTAGGGTTGAGGGTCAAGTAAATTGGGAGGTGAGTTTGAATGGAGAAAAACTGGAGGAAGTGAAGTGTTTTAGATATCTGGGAGTGGATCTGGCAGCGGATGGAACCATGGAAGCAGAAGTGGACCATAGGGTGGGGGAGGGGGCGAAAATTCTGGGAGCCTTGAAGAATGTGTGGAAGTCGAGAACATTATCTCGGAAAGCAAAAATGGGTATGTTTGAAGGAATAGTGGTTCCAACAATGTTGTATGGTTGCGAGGCGTGGGCTATGGATAGAGTTGTGCGCAGGAGGATTGATGTGCTGGAAATGAGATGTCTGAGGACAATATGTGGTGTGAGGTGGTTTGATCGAGTAAGTAACGTAAGGGTGAGAGAGATGTGTGGAAATAAAAAGAGCGTGGTTGAGAGAGCAGAAGAGGGTGTTTTGAAATGGTTTGGGCACATGGAGAGAATGAGTGAGGAAAGGTTGACCAAGAGGATATATGTGTCGGAGGTGGAGGGAACGAGGAGAAGAGGGAGACCAAATTGGAGGTGGAAAGATGGAGTGAAAAAGATTTTGTGTGATCAGGGCCTGAACTTGCAGGATGGTGAAAGGAGGGCAAGGAATAGAGTGAATTGGAGCAATGTGGTATACCGGGGTTGACGTGCTGTCAGTGGATTGAATCAAGACATGTGAAGCGTCTGGGGTAAACCATGGAAAGCTGTGTAGGTATGTATATTTGCGTGTGTGGACTTATGTATATACATGTGTATGGGGGGGGGGGGGTTGGGCCATTTCTTTCGTCTGTTTCCTTGCGCTACCTCGCAAACGCGGGAGACAGCGACAGAGTATAAAAAAGAAAAAAAAAAAATATATATATATATATATATATATTTATATATATATATATATATATATATATATATATATATATATATATATATATATATATATATATATATATATATATATATATATATACGTATATTTTATTTTTATTTTGATTTGTCGTTGTCTCCCGCGTTAGCGAGGTAGCGAAAGGAAAGAGACGAAAGAATGGCCCAACCCACCTACACACACATGTATATACATACACGTCCACACACGCAAATATACATACCTATACATCTCATTGTACACATATATATACACACACAGACATATACATATATACACATGTACATAATTCATACTTTCTGCTTTTATTTATTCCCATCGCCACCTCGCTACACATGGAATAACAACCCCTTCCCCCCCTCATGTGTGCGGGGTAGTACTAGGAAAAGACAGCAAAGGCCCCATTCTTCACAATCAGTCTCTAGCTGTCATGTAATAATGCACCGAAAGCACAGCTCCCTTTCCACATCCAGGCCCCACACACTTTCCATGGTTTACTCCAGACTCTTCCCATGCCCTGGTTCAATCCATTGACAGCACGTCGACCCCGGTATACCACATCGTTCCAATTCACTCTATTCCTTGCACGCCTTTCACCCTCTTGCATTATTAGGCCCCGACCACTCAAAATCTTTTTCACTACATCTTTCCACCTCCAATTTGGTCTCCCACTTCTCCTCCTTCCCTCCACCTTCGACACATATATCCTCTTGGTCAATCTTTCCTCTCTCATTCTCTCCATGTGACCAAACCATTTCAAACCACACTCTTCTGCTCTCTCAACCACACTCTTTTTATTTCCACAAATCTCTCTTACCCTTACATTACTTACTCGATCAAACCACCTCACACAACATATTGTCCTCAAACATCTCATTTCCAGCACATCCACCCACCTGCGCACAACTCTATCCACACACCACGCCTCGCAACCGTACAACATTGTTGGAACCACTATTTCTTCAAACATACCCATTTTTGCTTTCAGAGAAAAATGTTCTCGATTTCCAAACATTCCTCAAGGCTCCCAGAATTTTCGCCCCCTCCCCCACCTTATGATTCACATCCGCTTCCATGGTTCCATCCACTGATATATCCACTCCCAGACATCTAAAATACTTCACTTCCTCCAGTTTATTTCCATTCAAACTTATTTCCCAATTGACATAACCCTCAACCCTACTGTGCCTAATAACCTTGCCCTTATTCACATTTACACTTAACTTTCTTCTTTCACAGACTTTACCAAACTCAGTCACCAGCTTCTGCAGTTTCTCAATGAATCAGCCACCAGCGCTGTATCATCAGCGAACAACAACTGACTCAGTTCCCAATCTCTCTCATCCACAACAGACTGCATAAGTGCCCCTCTTTACAATACTCTTACATTCACCTCCTTAACAACCCCGTCCATAAACAAATTAAACAAGCATGGAGACATCACACACCCCTGTCGCAAACCTACATTCACTGAGAACCAATCACTTTCCTCTGTGTATATATATGTATACGTTTAGATACATAGGTATGTATATTTGCGTGTGTGGACGTGTATGTATATACATGTGTATGTGGGTAGGTTGGGCATTTCTTTCCTCTGTTTTGAATTAATATATATGAACTAATATATATATATATATATATATATATATATATATATATATATATATATATATATATATATATATATATATATATATATATATATATATATATATATATATATATATATATATACATATTATATATATATATATATATATATATATATATATATATATATATATATATATATATATATATATATATATATATATATATATATATATATATATATATATATATATATATATATATATATATATATATATATATATATATATATATATATATATATATATATATATATATATATATATATATATATATATATATATATATATATATATATATATATATATCTTTCTTTCTTTCATACTATTCGCCATTTCCCGCATCAGCGAGGTAGCGTTAAGAACAGAGGACCGGGCCCCCGAGGGAACATCCTCACCCGGCCCCCCTTCTCTGTTCCTTCCCTTGGAAAATTGAAAAAAAAACGAGAGGGGAGGACCTCCAGCCTCTCGCTCCCCCCCCCCCCCCCCCCCCCCCCCCACCCAGCCGCCTTCTACGACACGCAGGGAATACGTGGGAAGTATTTTTTTTTTTTTTTTGCTGTCTCCCGCGTTTGCGAGGTAGCGCAAGGAAACAGACGAAAGAAATGGCGCAACCCACCCCCATACACATGTATATACATACGTCCACACACGCAAATATACATACCTACACAGCTTTCCATGGTTTACCCCAGACGCTTCACATGCCCTGATTCAATCCACTGACAGCATGTCAACCCCGGTATATCACATCGATCCAATTCACTCTATTCCTTGCCCTCCTTTCACCCTCCTGCATGTTCAGGCCCCAATCACACAAAATCTTTTTCACTCCATCTTTCCACCTCCACATCCACACATGCAAATATACATACTTATACATCTCATTGTACACATATATATACACACACAGACATATACATGTATACACATGTACATAATTCATAGTCTGCCATTATTCATTCCCATCGCCACCCCGCCACACATGGAATACCAACCCCCTCACCCCTCATGTGTGCGAGGTAGCGCTAGGAAAAGACAACAAAGGCCCCATTCGTTCACACTCAGTCTCCAGCTGCCATGTATATATCTATATATATACATATATATACATATATATCTATATATATATATATATATATATATATATATATATATATATATATATATATATATATATATATATATATATATATATATATATATATATATATATATATTCTTTCTTTTCTTTCATACTATTCGCCAAATACCCGCGATAGCGAGGTAGCGTTAAGAACAGAGGACTGGGCCTTTGAGGGAATATCCTCACCTGGCCCCCTTCTCTGTTCCTTCTTTTTTGGGGTAAAAAAAAAACGAGAGGGGAGGATATATATATATATATATATATATATATATATATATATATATATATATATATATATATATATATATATATTTTTTTTTTTTTTTTCATACTATTCGCCATTTCCCGCGATAGCGAGGTAGCGTTAAGAACAGAGGACTGGGCCTTTGAGGGAATATCCTCACCTGGCCCACTTCTCTGTTCCTTCTTTTGGAAAATTAAAAAAAAACGAGAGGGGAGGATTTCCAGTCCCCCGCTCCCTTCCCTTTTAGTCGCCTTCTACGACACGCAGGGAATACGTGGGAAGTATTCTTTCTCCCCTATCCCCAGGGATAATATATATATATATATATATATATATATATATATATATATATATATATATATATATATATATATATATATAATCATTTGTTTATTCATAATTACTCCAGTGCCAATATCCAGGAAAGTGTCCTGTTACCCAGGATATTTCTGAAGGTTCATGCGGACCAAGGCTGTGTTACTTAAAGTAAAAAGGAAATGTAGACTCCTTTGGACTGAGAAGTTCTTCGACAAGACTGTAATCCCAATGATACAGCCTTACTAAGGTGCCCTTACACATGTGATGCAATATATATATATATATTTTCATAATACCCACCATTTCCCGCGTTAGCAAGGCAGCGTCACGAACAGAGGACTGAGCCTTTGTGGGAATATCCTCACCTGGCCCCCTTCTCTGTTCCTTCTTTTGGACAACTAAAAAAACGAGAGGGGAGGATTTCCAGCCTCTTAGGCTCAGTCTTCTGTTCCCAACAGTACCTCACTAACGCGGGAAATAGTAAATATGTATGAAAAAAAGTGTCACGACTCAGTCTGCTTGAGGTTGCACTGCAACTGAAAAGTTTCCTTTGTCAAGGATAAGTTATCATTTGGAGTACAGTCCAGTTTATTTTTCCTTGTTCCAGGAAGCAGTGCTGCCTTGGGCTGTAAGATGACTCTTCCATATAAATTGGTGCTGAGGTGATTATAAATAAATATGAATGACAAGCTGTCTGTGGGCTGAATCAGGGAATACAAAGCAGTTAGGGCAAATTGTGAAATAGTATGAAAGGCTCAGCTGTAGATATTAAATTGGTTTTGGTATAATATACAAAAGAGCAAGAGACCATATGTGTGCATGTGAGATTGCTGTTAATCTATTCTTGACACTACATCGTGAAGATGGGAAAGGCAATTAAGGGTTAAAAAGTACATGTTTGTGTGATAACAATTTCCGTGTTATAGGGAAAGAGTCTTAAGCTTGTGTTGTCCCATCTCTTAAACTTGTATATGTACCATGTCTTTACTCTTATGAAACAAATGTGCCCCAGCCTAAATTAGGTACTGTAACCATTTATTGACCATCCTCAAAGGAAGGATGAACAGCTAGGTTGGCTGTGAGCTGCCTGCCACATCCAAGGTTTTAACCCTGGTAGGCTCATGTGAGCCAATACATCATAGAAGTCCATATGTGTGTATGTGTGTGTACACGCATGTGTGTATATGTGCACGCAGCATGTATACCCACCACGGGGTTTAAATGCCAGATTTATAATCATATGACCAATTATGCAATAATTCATACATTAATCAACATACCCACTACCATTAAAATATGAACAATCTGTCGGTGCAAAAAATTAAAAGCTACTATATGTAAGCTAATATTGTAAGAAACTATGTGCAAGTATTTGAGAGAGTATATGGATGATATCAGCTCTGATCCCTACATTCTTTGAATTGAATAACTGCTGCACTTGAAGATCATAAACGTGGATTCATGCTCAAAAAATGTAATAGTAACCAAATTCTAGGTTACCACAAAAAGTGCAATACAACAATAGCAACAGCCTGCACCTTACTTGCAGTGCATAAACGAACACCAATGACTCACCATAAGGAATGGGGTATTTTCATTCCCTAGTTAGGCTGCTACTTCAATGTCATCACTACTTAGCCAGTTTCAGAATAAGATTTCAGTATATAACATAAAACATTAATAACAACAGCTCAAATTTTAGTTATCTACAGTAACTAGAGCATATATAAACTCAAATAAGAGCTGAGAGAAGACTGTCCATTATACATAGCATATCCTAAAGAACTGATTATCAAATAGATGGTAGAGCCTACAATTCACCATCCAACTCATTTTATGCCTAACTCTCCACTCCTTTACCTATGTCCACAATAAATGTAAATGTCAAGAAGTAAATGCTTAAAACTCTAGAGATTAAAGCTGCATCCACCTTGAATACAATTACGGTAATAAAATACCGGGTGATATCGAGATGCCTCCAGTGATGAGTCTACAGGAGCATCAAGTGCCTTGGTCAAACATGACTGAAAATGAATTTCAAATAAAAATTCTTAACTACCCTCCAAATTGTTACCATAATCTTTCTGATGGTGGGAATAAGTCATACTGACCAAATGAAATTACTAGTTTCCATGGAGTCCCAACACTAAGCAGAGCTTAGATTTTTTCATATGTCCATATGTCCGAGTAAGATTTTCTTGTTCATGCTTGAAGTATACCAGGACAAAATATTAAAAAATGGAAAAGTTATCTTCTTTATCATATCACCTTATTGCTGAGATTTCTCTAGTCTGTATTCTTATATTCAAGAGCATACATTTCATGCTTTCAGCACAATTCATTAATTAAAAATAAACATCCATCAATAGCATTTATTTCATTACATCATGCCTACTGTATGTTCAACTCCATCATACACACAAGAAATTCACCATGCATACTGATCACAGCTCATTCTAGAGAAACATTCACCAATGAAGACCTCCAAGGCACATCATTTTGACAAAAAACTGATGCAACATAATAATGATCATTTGTAAATAACTCCTTATCAAAATAAAATATGGAATGATGGTATCTACAGATATATATATATATATATATATATATATATATATATATATATATATATATATATATATATATATATATATATATATATATATATATATATATATATATATATATATATATATATATATATATATATATATATATTCATTGATTTTGGTAGCGCAAGGAAACAGACGAAACAATGCCCCAACCTACCCACATACACATGTATATACATACACGTCCACACACGCAAATATACATACCTATACATCTCAATATACACTTCTATATACACACACATACATATACATATATACACATGTACGTAATTCATACTGTCCGTCTTTATTTCTTAACATCGCCACCTCGCCACACATGGAATAACAACCCCCTCCGCCCTCATGTGTGCGAGGTAGCGCTAGGAAAAGACACCAAAGGCCCCGTTCGTTCACACTCAGTCTCTAGCTGTCATGTAATAATGCACCGAAACCACAGCTCCCTTTCCACATCCAGGACCCACAAACTTTCCATGGTTTACCCCAGACGCTTCACACACCCTGGTTCAATCCATTGACAGCACGTCGACCCGGTATACCACATCGTTCCTGTTCACTCTACTCTTTGCGCGCCTTTCACCCTCCTGCATGTTCAGGCCCCGATAACTCAAAATCTTTTTCACTCCATCTTTCCACCTCCAATTTGGTCTCCCACTTCTCCTCGTTCCCTCCACCTCCGACACATATATCCCCTTGATCAATCTTTCCTTACTCATTCTCTCCATGTGACCAAGGCATTTCAAAATACCCTCTTCTGCTCTCTCAACCACAATCATTTTATTTCCACACATCTCTCTTACCCTTACATTACTTACTCGATCAAACCACCTCACACCACATATTGCCCTCAAACATCTCATTTCCAGCACATCCACCCTCCTGCGCACAACTCTATCCATAGCCCACTCCTCGCAACCATACAACATTGTTGCAACCACAATTCCTTCAAACATACCCATTTTTGCTTTCGGAGAAAATGTTCTCGACTTCCAAACATTCTTTAAGGCTCCCAGAACTTTCGCCTCCTCCCCCACCCTATGATTCACTTCCGCTTCCATGGTTCCATCCGGTGCCAGATCCACTCCCAGATATCTAATAAACTTTACTTCCTCCATTTTTTCTCCATTCAAACTTACCTCCCAGTTAACTTGACCCTCAACCCTACTGTACTTAATAACCTTGCTCTTATTCACATTCACTCTTAACTTTCTTTCACACACTTTACCAAACTCAGTCACCAGCTTCTACAGTTTCATACATGAATCAGCCATCAGCGCTGTATCATCAGCGAACAACAACTGACTCACTTCCCAAGCTCTCTCATCCACAACAGACTGCATATTTGTCCCTCTTTCCTAAACTCTTGCATTCACCTCCCTAACATCCCCATCCATAAGCAAATTAAACAAGCATGGAGACATCACACACCCCTGCCGCAAACCTACTTTCACTGAGAACCAATCACTTTCCTCTCTTCCTACACGTACACAGGCCTTACATCCTCGATAAAAACTTTTCACTGCTTCTAACAACTTGCCTCCCACACCATATATTTTTAATACTTTCCACAGAGGATCTCTATCAACTCTATCATATGCCTTCTCCAGATCCATAAATGCTACATACAAATCCATTTGCTTTTCTAAGTATTTCTCACATACATTCTTCAAAGCAAACACCTGATCCACACATCCTCTACCGCTTCTGAAACCACACTCCTCTTCTCCAATCTGATGCTCTGAACGTTCTTTCGCCCATTCAATCAATACCCTCCCATATAATATACCGGGAATACTAGACAAACTTATACCTCTGTAATTTGAGCACTCACTCTTATCCCCTTTGCCTTTGTACAATGGCACTATGCACGCATTCCGCCAATCCTCAGGCACCTCACCATGAGTCATACATACATTAAATAACCTTACCAACCAGTCAACAATACAGTCACCCCACTTTTTTAATAAATTCCACTGCAAAACCATCCAAACCTGCTGCCTTGCCGGCTTTCATATGTATTTCGGGTGGGTTGGGCCATTTCTTTCATCTGTTTCCTTGCGCTATGTCGCAAACGCGGGAGACAGCGACAAAGCAAAATAAATAGATAAATAAATATATATATATTATAAATATATATATATAATATATATATATATATATATATATATAATATAATATAATATATATATATATATATATATATATATATAATATTATATATAATATATATATATATATATATATATATATATATATATATATATATATATATATGTATATATATGTATATATATATATATACATTATAATATATATAATATATATATATTATATATATATATATATATATATAATATATATATATAATATATATATATATATATATTCATTGATTTTGGTAGCGCAAGGAAACAGACGAAACAATGCCCCAACCTACCCACATACACATGTATATACATACACGTCCACACACGCAAATATACATACCTATACATCTCAATATACACTTCTATATACACACACATACATATACATATATACACATGTACGTAATTCATACTGTCCGTCTTTATTTCTTAACATCGCCACCTCGCCACACATGGAATAACAACCCCCTCCGCCCTCATGTGTGCGAGGTAGCGCTAGGAAAAGACACCAAAGGCCCCGTTCGTTCACACTCAGTCTCTAGCTGTCATGTAATAATGCACCGAAACCACAGCTCCCTTTCCACATCCAGGACCCACAAACTTTCCATGGTTTACCCCAGACGCTTCACACACCCTGGTTCAATCCATTGACAGCACGTCGACCCGGTATACCACATCGTTCCTGTTCACTCTACTCTTTGCGCGCCTTTCACCCTCCTGCATGTTCAGGCCCCGATAACTCAAAATCTTTTTCACTCCATCTTTCCACCTCCAATTTGGTCTCCCACTTCTCCTCGTTCCCTCCACCTCCGACACATATATCCCCTTGATCAATCTTTCCTTACTCATTCTCTCCATGTGACCAAGGCATTTCAAAATACCCTCTTCTGCTCTCTCAACCACAATCATTTTATTTCCACACATCTCTCTTACCCTTACATTACTTACTCGATCAAACCACCTCACACCACATATTGCCCTCAAACATCTCATTTCCAGCACATCCACCCTCCTGCGCACAACTCTATCCATAGCCCACTCCTCGCAACCATACAACATTGTTGCAACCACAATTCCTTCAAACATACCCATTTTTGCTTTCGGAGAAAATGTTCTCGACTTCCAAACATTCTTTAAGGCTCCCAGAACTTTCGCCTCCTCCCCCACCCTATGATTCACTTCCGCTTCCATGGTTCCATCCGGTGCCAGATCCACTCCCAGATATCTAATAAACTTTACTTCCTCCATTTTTTCTCCATTCAAACTTACCTCCCAGTTAACTTGACCCTCAACCCTACTGTACTTAATAACCTTGCTCTTATTCACATTCACTCTTAACTTTCTTTCACACACTTTACCAAACTCAGTCACCAGCTTCTACAGTTTCATACATGAATCAGCCATCAGCGCTGTATCATCAGCGAACAACAACTGACTCACTTCCCAAGCTCTCTCATCCACAACAGACTGCATATTTGTCCCTCTTTCCTAAACTCTTGCATTCACCTCCCTAACATCCCCATCCATAAGCAAATTAAACAAGCATGGAGACATCACACACCCCTGCCGCAAACCTACTTTCACTGAGAACCAATCACTTTCCTCTCTTCCTACACGTACACAGGCCTTACATCCTCGATAAAAACTTTTCACTGCTTCTAACAACTTGCCTCCCACACCATATATTTTTAATACTTTCCACAGAGGATCTCTATCAACTCTATCATATGCCTTCTCCAGATCCATAAATGCTACATACAAATCCATTTGCTTTTCTAAGTATTTCTCACATACATTCTTCAAAGCAAACACCTGATCCACACATCCTCTACCGCTTCTGAAACCACACTCCTCTTCTCCAATCTGATGCTCTGAACGTTCTTTCGCCCATTCAATCAATACCCTCCCATATAATATACCGGGAATACTAGACAAACTTATACCTCTGTAATTTGAGCACTCACTCTTATCCCCTTTGCCTTTGTACAATGGCACTATGCACGCATTCCGCCAATCCTCAGGCACCTCACCATGAGTCATACATACATTAAATAACCTTACCAACCAGTCAACAATACAGTCACCCCACTTTTTTAATAAATTCCACCTGCTGCCTTGCCGGCTTTCATATGTATTTCGGGTGGGTTGGGCCATTTCTTTCATCTGTTTCCTTGCGCTATGTCGCAAACGCGGGAGACAGCGACAAAGCAAAATAAATAGATAAATATATATATATATATATATATATATATATATATATATATATATATATATATATATATATATATATATATATATATATATACATATAAATATATATATATATATATATATATATATATATATATATATATATATATATATATATATATATATATATATATATATATATATATATATATATATATATATATATATATATATGTATATATATGTATATATATATATACATATATATATATATATATATATATATATATATATATATATATATATATATATATATATATATATATATATATATTTATTTATTTATTTTGCTTTGTCGCTGTCTCACGCGTTAGCGAGGTAGCGCAAGGAAACAGACGAAAGAATGGCACAACCCGCCCACATACACATGTATATACATACAAGTCCACACCCGCAAATATACATACCCATACATCTCAATGTACACATATATATACACACACAGACATATAGATATATACACATGTACATAATCCATACTGTCTGACTTTATTTTTTCCCATCGCCACCTAGCCAGACATGGAATAACAACCCCCTCCCCCTCATGTGCGCGAGGTAGCGCTAGGAAAAGACACCAAAGGCCCCATTCGTTCACACTCAGTCTCTAGCTGTCATGTAATAATGCACCGAAACCACAGCTCCCTTTCCACATCCAAGCCCCGCACAACTTTCCATGGTTTACCCCAAACGCTTCACATGCCCTGGTTCAATCCATTGACAGCACGTCGACCCCGGTACACCACATCGTTCCAATTCACTCTATTCCTTGCACGCCTTTCACCCTCCTGCATGTTCGGGCCACGATCACTCAAAATCTTTTTCACTCCATCTTTCCCTCTCCAATTTGGTCTCCCACTTCTCCTCGTTCTCTCCACCTCTGACACATATATCCTCTTGGTCAACCTTTTCTCACTCATTCTCTCCATGTGACCAAAACATTTCAAAACACCCTCTTCTGCTCTCTCAACGACACTCTTTTTATTTCCAGACATCCCTCTTACACTTACATTACTTACTCGATCAAACCACCTCACACCACATATTGTTCTCAAACATCTCATTTCCAGCACATCCACCCTCCTGCGCACAACTCTATCCATAGCCTACGCCTCGCAACCATAGAACATTGTTGGAACCACTATTCCTTCAAACATACCCATTTTTGCTTTCCGAGATAATGTTCTCGACTTCCAAACATTTTTTAAGGCTCCCAGAACTTTCGCTCCCTCCCCCACCCTATGATTCACTTCCGCTTCCATGGTTCCATCCGCTGCCAGATCCACTCCCAGATATCTAAAACACTCAACTTCAGTTTTTCCCCATTCAAACTTACCTCCCAATTGACTCGAACCTTCAACCCTACTATACCGAATAACCTTCCTCTTATTCATATTTCCTCTTAACTTTTTTCTTTCACACACTTTACCAAACTCAGTCACCAGCTTCTGCAGTTTCTTACATGAATCAGCAACCAGCGCTGTATCATCAGCGAACAACAACTGACACACTTCCCAAGCTCTCACATCCACAACAGACTGCATACTTGCCCCTCTTTCCAAAACTCTTGCATTCACCTCCCTAACAACCCCATCCATAAACAAATTAAACAACCATGGAGACATCACACACCAATGCCGCAAACCTACATTCACTGAGAACCAATCACTCTCCTGTCTTCCTACACGTACACATGCCTTACATCCTCGATAAAAACTTTCCACTGCTTCTAACAACTTGCCTCCCACACCATAAATTCTTAAAACCTTCCACAGAGCATCTCTATCAACTCTATCATATGCCTTCTCCAGATCCATAAATGCTACATACAAATCCATTTGTTTTTCTAAGTATTTCTCACATATATTCTTCAAAGCAAACACCTGATCCACACATCCTCTACCACTTCAGAAACCAACTGCTCTTCCCCAATCTGATGATCTGTACATGCCTTCACCCCCTCAATCAATACCCTCCCATATAATTTACCAGGAATACTCAACAAACTTATACCTCTGTAATTTGAGCACTCACTCTTATCCCCTTTGCCTTTGTACAATGGCACCATGCAAGCATTTCGCCAATCCTCAGGCACATCGCTTTCAATCATACATACATTAAATAACCTTACCAACCAGTCAACACCCCCTTTTTTAATAAATTCCACTGCAATACCATCCAAACCTGCTGCCTTGCCGGCTTTCATCTTCCACAAAGCTTTTACTACCTCTTCTCTGTTTACCAAATCATTTTCCCTAACACTCTCACTTTGCACACCAACTCGACAAAACACCCTATATCTGCCACTCTATCATCAAACACATTCAACAAACCTTCAAAATACTCGCTCCATCTCCTTCTCACATCACCAACACTTGTTATCACCACCCCATTTGCGCCCTTCACTGAAGTTCACATTTGCTCCCTTGTCTTACGCACTTTATTTACCTCCTTCCTGAACATATCTTTATTCTCCCTGAATTTTAATGATACTCTCTCACCCCAACTCTCATTTGCCGTCTTTTTCACTTCTTGCACCTTTCTCTTGACCTCCTGTCTCTTTCTTTTATACGTCTCCCACTCAATTGCATTTTTTCCCTGCAAAAATCGCCAAATGAATCTCTCTTCTCTTTCACTAATAATCTTACTTCTTCATCCCACCACTCACTACCCTTTCTAATCAACCCACCTCCTACTCTTCTCATGCCACAAGCATCTTTTGCGCAATCCATCACTGATTCCCGAAATACATCCCATTCCTCCCCCACTCCCCTTACTTCCATTGTTCTCACCTTTTTCCATTCTGTACTCAGTCTCTCCTGGTACTTCCTCACACAAGTCTCCTTCCTAAGCTCACTTACTCTCACCACCCTCTTCACCCCAACATTCACTCTTCTTTTCTGAAAACCCATACAAATATATATATACTTATTCAGACATATACATATATACATAAGTACATAATTCATACTTGCTGCCTTTTTTCATTCTCGTCGCCACCCTGCCGTACATGAAATGATAACCCCATCCCCTTGCATACGCGGTAGGTAGAGGAAGGAAAAGACTACAAATTCCACATTCCTTCAAACTTAGTCTCTAGTTGTCATGTATAATGCACCGAAACCACATCTCCCTTTACACATCCAAGCCCCAAAAAAGTTTCCATGGTTTACCCCAGACTCTTCATATCCCCCGGTTAAATCCATTGAGAGCGAGGTAGCATTAAGAACAGAGGACTGGGCCTTTGAGGGAATACCCTCACCTGGCCCAATTCTCTGTTCCCTGTTTTGGAAAATTAAAAAAAAACGAGATGGGAGGATTTCCAGCCCCCCGCTCCCTCCCCTTTTAGTCGCCTTCTACGACACGCAGGGAATACGTGGGAAGTATTCTTAATCCTCTATCCCCAGGGATAATATATATATATATATATATATATATATATATATATATATATATATATATATATATATATATATATATATATATATATATGTATATATATATATATATACATATATATATACATATATATATATATATATATATATATATATATATATATATATATTGAGTGGGAGAAGTATAAAAGAAAGAGACAGGAGGTCAAGAGAAAGGTGCAAGAGGTGAAAAAAAGGGCAAATGAGAGTTGGGGTGAGAGAGTATCATTAAATTTTAGGGAGAATAAAAAGATGTTCTGGAAGGAGGTAAATAAAGTGCGTAAGACAAGGGAGCAAATGGGAACTGCAGTGATGGGCGCAAATGGGGAGGTGATAACAAGTAGTGGTGATGTGAGAAGGAGATTGAGTGAGTATTTTGAAGGTTTGTTGAATGTGTTTGATGATAGAGTGGCAGATATAGGGTGTTTTGGTCGAGGTGGTGTGCAAAGTGAGAGGGTTAGGGAAAATGATGTGGTAAACATAGAAGAGGTAGTGAAAGCTTTGCGGAAGATGGAAGCCGGCAAGGCAGCAGGTTTGGATGGTATTGCAGTGGAATTTACTAAAAAAGGGGGTGACTGTATTGTTGACTGGTTGGTAAGGTTATTTAATGTATGTATGACTCATGGTGAGGTGCCTGAGGATTGGCGGAATGCGTGCATAGTGCCATTGTACAAAGGCAAAGGGGATAAGAGTGAGTGCTCAAATTACAGAGGTATAAGTTTGTTGAGTATTCCTGGTAAATTATATGGGAGGGTATTGATTGAGAGGGTGAAGGCATGTACAGAGCATCAGATTGGGGAAGAGCAGTGTGGTTTCAGAAGTGGTAGAGGATGTGTAGATCAGGTGTTTGCTTTGAAGAATGTATGTGAGAAATACTTAGAAAAGCAAATGGATTTGTATGTAGCCTTTATGGATCTGGAGAAGGCATATGATAGAGTTGATAGAGATGCTCTGTGGAAGGTATTAAGAATATATGGTGTGGGAGGAAAGTTGTTAGAAGCAGTGAAAAGCTTTAATAGAGGATGTAAGGCATGTGTACGTGTAGGAAGACAGGAGAGTGATTGGTTCTCGGTGAATGTAGGTTTGCGACAGGGGTGTGTGATGTTTCCATGCTTGTTTAATTTGTTTATGGATGGGGTTGTTAGGGAGGTAAATGCAAGAGTTTTGGAAAGAGGCGCAAGTATGAAGTCTGTTGGGGATGAGAGAGCTTGGGAAGTGAGTCAGTTGTTGTTCGCTGATGATACAGCGCTGGTGGCTGATTCATGTGAGAAACTGCAGAAGCTGGTGACTGAGTTTGGTAAAGTGTGTGGAAGAAGAAAGTTGAGAGTGAATGTGAATAAGAGCAAGGTTATTAGGTACAGTAGGGTTGAGGGTCAAGTCAATTGGGAGGTGAGTTTGAATGGAGAAAAACTGGAGGAAGTGAAGTGTTTTAGATATCTGGGAGTGGATCTGGCAGCGGATGGAACCATGGAATCGGGAGTGTATCATAGGGTGGGGGAGGGGGCGAAAATTCTGGGGGCCTTGAAGAATGTGTGGAAGTCGAGAACATTATCTCGGAAAGCAAAAATGGGTATGTTTGAAGGAATAGTGGTTCTAACAATGTTGTATGGTTGCGAGGCGTGGGCTATGGATAGAGTTGTGCGCAGGAGGATGGATGTGCTGGAAATGAGATGTTTGAGGACAATGTGTGGTGTGAGGTGGTTTGATCGAGTGAGTAACATAAGGGTAAGAGAGATGTGTGGAAATAAAAAGAGCGTGGTTGAGAGAGCAGAAGAGGGTGTTTTGAAGTGGTTTGGGCACATGGAGAGAATGAGTGAGGAAAGATTGACCAAGAGGATATATGTGTCGGAGGTGGAGGTAACGAGGAGAAGAGGGAGACCAAATTGGAGGTGGAAAGATGTAGTGAAAAAGATTTTGTGTGATCGGGGCCTGAACATGCAGGAGGGTGAAAGGAGGTCAAGGAATAGAGTGAATTGGAGAGATGTGGTATACCGGGGTTGACGTGCTGTCAGTGGATTGAATCAAGGCATGTGAAGCGTCTGGGGTAAACCATGGAAAGCTGTGTAGGTATGTATATTTGCGTGTATGGACGTATGTATATACATGTGTATGGGGGGGGGTTGGGCCATTTCTTTCGTCTGTTTCCTTGCACTACCTCGCAAACGCGGGAGACAGCGACAAAGTATAAGAAAAAAAAAATATATATATATATATATATATATATATATATATATATATATATATATATATATATATATATATATATATATATATATATATATATATATATATATATATATATATATATATATATATATTAAGGTTAAGAGAAAGGTGCAAGAGATGAAAAAGAGGGCAAATGAGAGTTGGGGTGAGAGTGTATCATTAAATTTCAGGGAGAATAAATTGATGTTTTGGAAGGAGGTAAATAAATTGCGTAAGGCAAGGGAGCAAATGGGAACTTCAGTGAAGGGGCTAATGGGGAGGTGATAACAAGTAGTGGTGATGTGAGAAGGAGATGGAGTGAGTATTCTGAAGGTTTGTTGAATGTGTTTGATGATAGAGTGGCAGATATAGGGTGTTTTGGTCGAGGTGGTGTGCAAAGCTTTTACTACCTCTTCTCTGTTTACCAAATCATTTTCCTTAACCCTCTCACTTTGCACACCACCTCCACCAAAACATCCTATATCTGCCACTCTATCATCAAACACATTCAACAAACCTTCAAAATACTCACTCCATCTCCTTCTCACATCACCACTACTTGTTATCATCTCCCCATTTGCGCCCTTCACTGAAGTTCCCATTTGCTCCCTTGTCTTACGCACTTTATTTACCTCCTTCCAAAACATCTTTTCATTCTCCCTAAATTTTAATGATACTCTCTCACCCCAACTCTCATTTGGCCTCTTTTTCACTTCTTGCAACTTTCTCTTGAACTCCTGCCTCTTTCTTTTATACCTCTCCCACTCATTTGCATTTTTTCCCTGCAAAAACCGTTCAAATGCCTCTCTCTTCTCTTTCACTAATAATCTTCCATCTTCATCCCACCACTCACTACCTTTTCTAATCAACCCATCTCCCAAGCTTCTCATGCCACAAGCATCTTTTGCGCAAGCCATCACTGCTTCCCTAAATACATCCCATTCCTCCCCCACTACCCTTACCTCCTTTGTTCTAACCTTTTTCCATTCAGTACTCAGTCTCTCCTGGTACTTCCTCATACAACTCTCCTTCCCTAGCTCACTTACTCTCACCACTCTCTTCATCCCAACATTCTCTCTTCTTTTCTGAAAACCCCCACAAATCTTCACCTTTGCTTCCACAATATAATGATCAGACATCCCTCTAGTTGCACCTCTCAGGACATTAACATCCAAAAGTCTCTCTTTCGTGCGTCTATCAATTAACACGTAATCCAATAACGCCCTCTGGCCATCTCTCCTACTTACATACGTATACTTATGTATATCTCGCTTTTTAAACCAGGTATTCCCAATCACCAGTCCTTTTTCAGCACATAAATCTACAAGCTCTTCACCATTTCCATTTACAACACTGAACACCCCATGTATACCAATTATTCCCTCAACTGCCACATTACTCACCTTTGCATTGAAATCACCCATCACTATAACCCGGTCTCGTGCATCAAAACCACAAACACACTCATTCAGCTGCTCCCAAAACACTTGCCTCTCATGATCTTTCTTCTCATCCCCAGGTGCATATGCACCAATAATCACCCATCTCTCTCCATCAACTTTCAGTTTTACCCATATCAATCGAGAATTTACTTTCTTACATTCCATCACATACTCCCACAACTCCTGATTCAGGAGTCGCGCTACTCCTTCCCTTGCTCTTGTCCTCTCACTAACCCCTGACTTTACTCCCAAGACATTCCCAAACCGCTCTTCCCCTTTACCCTTTACCTTCGTTTCACTCAGAGCCAAAACATCCAGGTTCCTTTCCTCAAACATACTACCTATCTCTCCTTTTTTCTCATCTTGGTTACATCCACACACATTTAGACACCCCAATCTGAGCCTTCGAGGAGGATGAGCACTCCTCGCGTGACTCTTTCTTCTGTATCCCCTTTCAGAAAGTTAAAATACAAGGAGGGGAGGGTTTCTGGCCCCCCGCTCCCGTCCCCTTTAGTCGCCTTTCAGGAAACTTGAGGAATGCGTGGGAAGTATTCTTAATCCCCTATCCCCAGGGATATATATATATATATATATATATATATATATATATATATATATATATATATATATATATATATATATATATATATATATATATATATATATATATATATATATATATATATATATATATATATATATACATACATGTAAATTATATGGGATTGTATTGATTGAGAGGGTGAAGGCATATACAGAGCATCAGATTGGGGAAGAGCAGTGTTGTTTCAGAAGTGGTAGAGGATGTGTGGATCAGGTGTTTGCTTTGAAGAATGTATGTGAGAAATACTTAGAAAAACAAATGAATTTGTATGTAGCATTTATGGATCTGGAGAAGGCATATGATAGAGTTGATAGAGATGCTCTGTGGAAGGTATTAAGAATATATGGTGTGGGAGGCAAGTTGGTAGAAGCAGTGAAAAGTTTTTATCGAGGTTGTAAGGCATGTGTACGTGTAGGAAGAGAGGAAAGTGATTGGTTCTCAGTGAATGTAGGTTTGCGACAGGGGTGTGTGATGTTTCCATGCTTGTTTAATTTGTTTATGGATGGGGTTGTTAGGGAGGTAAATGCAAGAGTTTTGGAAAGAGGGGCAAGTATGAAGTCTGTTGGGGATGAGAGAGCTTGGGAAGTGAGTCAGTTGTTGTTCGCTGATGATACAGCGCTGGTGGCTGATTCATGTGAGAAACTGCAGAAGCTGGTGACTGAGTTTGGTAAAGTGTGTGGAAGAAGAAAGTTGAGAGTGAATGTGAATAAGAGCAAGGTTATTAGGTACAGTAGGGTTGAGGGTCAAGTCAATTGGGAGGTGAGTTTGAATGGAGAAAAACTGGAGGAAGTGAAGTGTTTTAGATATCTGGGAGTGGATCTGGCAGCGGATGGAACCATGGAATCGGAAGTGTATCATAGGGTGGGGGAGGGGGCGAAAATTCTGGGGGCCTTGAAGAATGTGTGGAAGTCGAGAACATTATCTCGGAAAGCAAAAATTGGTATGTTTGAAGGAATAGTGGTTCCAACAATGTTGTATGGTTGCGAGGCGTGGGCTATGGATAGAGTTGTGCGCAGGAGGATGGATGTGCTAGAAATGAGATGTTTGAGGACAATGTGTGGTGTGAGGTGGTTTGATCGAGTGAGTAACATAAGGGTAAGAGAGATGTGTGGAAATAAAAAGAGCGTGGTTGAGAGAGCAGGAGAGGGTGTTTTGAAGTGGTTTGGGCACATGGAGAGAATGAGTGAGGAAAGATTGACCAAGAGGATATATGTGTCGGAGGTGGAGGTAACGAGGAGAAGAGGGAGACCAAATTGGAGGTGGAAAGATGTAGTGAAAAAGATTTTGTGTGATCGGGGCCTGAACATGCAGGAGGGTGAAAGGAAGGCAAGGAATAGAGTGAATTGGAGCGATGTGGTATACCGGGGTTGACGTGCTGTCAGTGGATTGAATCGAGGCATGTGAAGCGTCTGGGGTAAACCATGGAAAGCTGTGTAGGTATGTATATTTGCGTGTGTGGACGTATGTATATACATGTGTATGGGGGGTGGGGGCATTTCTTTCGTCTGTTTCCTTGTGCTACCTCGCAAACGCGGGAGACAGCGACAAAGTATAAGAAAAAAAAAAAAAAAAAAATATATATATATATATATATATATATATATATATATATATATATATATATATATATATATATATTAAGGTTAAGAGAAAGGTGCAAGAGATGAAAAAGAGGGCAAATGAGAGTTGGGGTGAGAGTGTATCATTAAATTTCAGGGAGAATAAATTGATGTTTTGGAAGGAGGTAAATAAATTGCGTAAGGCAAGGGAGCAAATGGGAACTTCAGTGAAGGGGCTAATGGGGAGGTGATAACAATTAGTGGTGATGTGAGAAGGAGATGGAGTGTGTATTTTGAAGGTTTGTTGAATGTGTTTGATGATAGAGTGGCAGATATTGGGTGTTTTGGTCGAGGTGGTGTGCAAAGCTTTTACTACCTCTTCTCTGTTTACCAAATCATTTTCCTTAACCCTCTCACTTTGCACACCACCTCCACCAAAACATCCTATATCTGCCACTCTATCATCAAACACATTCAACAAACCTTCAAAATACTCACTCCATCTCCTTCTCACATCACCACTACTTGTTATCATCTCCCCATTTGCGCCCTTCACTGAAGTTCCCATTTGCTCCCTTGTCTTACGCACTTTATTTACCTCCTTCCAAAACATCTTTTTATTCTCCCTAAATTTTAATGATACTCTCTCACCCCAACTATCATTTGGCCTCTTTTTCACTTCTTGCAACTTTCTCTTGAACTCCTGCCTCTTTCTTTTATAACTCTCCCACTCAATTGCATTTTTTCCCAGCAAAAACCGTTCAAATGCCTCTCTCTTCTCTTTCACTAATAATCTTCCATCTTCATCCCACCACTCACTACCTTTTCTAATCAACCCATCTCCCAAGCTTCTCATGCCACAAGCATCTTTTGCGCAAGCCATCACTGCTTCCCTAAATACATCCCATTCCTCCCCCACTACCCTTACCTCCTTTGTTCTAACCTTTTTCCATTCTGTACTCAGTCTCTCCTGGTAATTCCTCATACAACTCTCCTTCCCTAGCTCACTTACTCTCACCACTCTCTTCATCCCAACATTCTCTCTTCTTTTCTGAAAACCCCCACAAATCTTCACCTTTGCTTCCACAATATAATGATCAGACATCCCTCCAGTTGCACCTCTCAGGACATTAACATCCAAAAATCTCTCTTTCGTGCGTCTATCAATTAACACGTAATCCAATCACGCCCTCTGGCCATCTCTCCTACTTACATACGTATACGTATGTATATCTCGCTTTTTAAACCAGGTATTCCCAATCACCAGTCCTTTTTCAGCACATAAATCTACAAGCTCTTCACCATTTCCATTTACAACACTGAACACCCCATGTGTACCAATTATTCCCTCAACTGCCACATTACTCACCTTTGCATTGAAATCACCCATCACTATAACCCGGTCTCGTGCATCAAAACCACAAACACACTCATTCAGCTGCTCCCAAAACACTTGCCTCTCATGATCTTTCTTCTCATCCCCAGGTGCATATGCACCAATAATCACCCATCTCTCTCCATCAACTTTCAGTTTTACCCATATCAATCGAGAATTTACTTTCTTACATTCTATCACATACTCCCACAACTCCTGATTCAGGAGTCGTGCTACTCCTTCCCTTGCTCTTGTCCTCTCACTAACCCCTGACTTTACTCCCAAGACATTCCCAAACCGCTCTTCCCCTTTACCCTTTAGCTTCGTTTCACTCAGAGCCAAAACATCCAGGTTCCTTTCCTCAAACATACTACCTATCTCTCCTTTTTTCTCATCTTGGTTACATCCACACACATTTAAACACCCCAATCTGAGCCTTCGAGGAGGATGAGCACTCCTCGCGTGACTCTTTCTTTTGTATCACCTTTCAGAAAGTTAAAATACAAGGAGGGGAGGGTTTCTGGCCCCCCGCTCCCGTCCCCTTTAGTCGCCGTTTAGGACACTTGAGGAATGCATGGGAAGTATTCTTAATCCCCTATCCCCAGGGATATATATATATATATATATATATATATATATATATATATATATATATATATATATATATATATATATATATATATATATATATATATATATATATATATATATATATATATATATATATATATATATATATATATATATATGTATACATACATGTAAATTATATGGGATTGTATTGATTGAGAGGGTGAAGGCATATACAGAGCATCAGATTGGGGAAGAGCAGTGTGGTTTCAGAAGTGGTAGAGGATGTGTGGATCAGGTGTTTGCTTTGAAGAATGTATGTGAGAAATACTTAGAAAAACAAATGAATTTGTATGTAGCATTTATGGATCTGGAGAAGGCATATGATAGAGTTGATAGAGATGCTCTGTGGAAGGTATTAAGAATATATGGTGTGGGAGGCAAGTTGTTAGAAGCAGTGAAAAGTTTTTATCGAGGTTGTAAGGCATGTGTACGTGTAGGAAGAGAGGAAAGTGATTGGTTCTCAGTGAATGTATGTTTGCGGCAGGGGTGTGTGATGTCTCCATGCTTGTTTAATTTGTTTATGGATGGGGTTGTTAAGGAGATGAATGCAAGAGTTTTGGAAAGAGGGGCAAGCATGAAGTCTGTTGTGGATGAGAGAGCTTGGGAAGTGAGTCAGTTGTTGTTCGCTGATGATACAGCGCTGGTGGCTGATTCATGTGAGAAACTGCAGAAGCTGGTGACTGAGTTTTGGTAAAGTGTGTGAAAGAAGAAAGTTAAGAGTAAATGTGAATAAGAGCAAGGTTATTAGGTACAGTAGGGTTGAGGGTCAAGTCAATTGTGAGGTAAGTTTGAATGGAGAAAAACTAGAGGAAGTAAAGTGTTTTAGATATCTGGGAGTGGATCTGGCAGCGGATGGAACCATGGAAGCGGAAGTGGATCATAGGGTGGTGGAGGGGGCGAAAATCTTGGGAGACTTGAAGAATGTGTGGAAGTCGAGAGCATTTACTCGGAAAGCAAAAATGGGTGTGTTTGAAGGAATAGCGGTTCCAACAATTTTGTAAGGTTGCGAGGCGTGGGCTATGGATAGAGTTGTGCGCAGGAGGGTGGATGTGCTGGAAATGAGATGTTTGAGGACAATGTGTGGTGTGAGGTGGTTTGATCGAGTAAGTAACGTAAGGGTAAGAGAGATGTGTGGAAAAAAAAAGCGTGGTTGAGAGAGCAGAAGATGGTGTTTTGAAATGGTTTGGGCACATGGAGAGAATGAGTGAGGAAAGATTGACCAAGAGGATATATGTGTCGGAGGTGGAGGGAACGAGAAGAAGTGGGAGACCAAATTGGAGGTGGAAAGATGGAGTGAAAAAGATTTTGTGTGATCGGGGCCTGAACATGCAGGAGGGTGAAAGGAGGGCAAGGAATAGAGTGAATTGGATAGATGTGGTATACCGGGGTTGACATGCTGACAGTTGATTGAATCAGGGCATGTGAAGCGTCTGGGGTAAACCTCGCAAACGCGGGAGACAGCGACAAAGAAAAAAAAATATATATGTATATATTTATATATATATAAATATATATATACATATATATATATATATATATATATATATATATATATATATATATATATATATATATATATATATATATATATATATATATATATATATATATATATATATATATATATATATATATATATATATATATAGATATATATATAAATTTATATATATATATATATATATATATATATATATATATATATATATATATATATATATATATATATATATATATATATATATATATATATATATATATATATATAAATATATATAAAATATATATAAATATATATATCAATATATATATAATATATATATATATATATATATATATATATATATATATATATATATATATATATATATATATATATATATATATATATATATATATATATATATATATATATATATATATATATATATATATATATATATATATATATATATATATATATATATATATATATATACATATATATATATATATATGTATATATATATATATATATATATATATATATATATATATATATATATATATATATATATATATATATATATATATATATATATATATATATATATATATATATATATATATATATATATATATATATATATATATATATATATATATATATATATATATATATATATATATATATATATATATATATATATATATATATATATATATATATATATATATATATACATATATATATATATATATATATATATATATATATATATATATATATATATATATATATATATATATATATATATATATATATATATATATATATATGTATATATATATTGGATAGGATCATGATTTTGTGCGTGATCAAGATATTCCTATGAGTCCACGGGGAAAATGAAACACGAAAAATTCCCAAGTGCACTTTCGTGTAATAATCACATCATCCGGGGAGACAAAAGAGAGAAATATAACAGTCAGTTCATATATTTCGAAGAGACGAAGCTAGGACGCTATTTGGTAAACATGTGATTGTCCAAAACATACAAAGAGCGTTCATAAACTTATCATTTTACAAATATTATCAACAATAAGGTTATCTAATTTGGATAGACCATCACTAATATTAAGATTATAATTCTTTGTGTATTTAATAATAGAAGATTCAAAATTATTTCTCTTTGTAATAGAGTCAGAGTTAACAACTGAGATGGCGTTACTCCAGTCAATACAATGATCATGGTTTTTAACATGAATAAACAAGGTAATTGATTCTAGTCCCGTTCTTATACTATATTTATGTTGCTTAAGTCTAACAGAAAGATCCTTACCAGTCTGACCAACATAAAATTTATCACAGTTTCAACAAGGAACTTTATAGAGGCAACCAAGATAATTTTCAGGTGATTTCCTGATTAAGATATTCTTTATAGTTTTATTGTTGCTAAAGGCCAACATTTACATTGAAGGATTTATGCAACATAGGAAGCAATGTTAAATTATTGATAAAAGGGAGAACTAAAAGATTCTTGGTGTCAATGGGAGGTTTGGGCTCAACTCTATAAAATGATTTCTTTGCTAACTTAAGGGGTTTATCAATGAAAGATCTAGGGTACTTTAACTTAGATCCAATAGAATACATTTTCTCAAACTCATCATCAATAAACTCTTGACTGCAAATACGTAATGCCCTAAGGAACATTGATTGAAATGATAATTTAACTCTGTCATGTTGAGATGAGTAATAATGGATATATGAGCATACATTCGTGGGTTTTCTGTGTATGCTAAACTTAAACTTGCTTCCTTGTCTATGGATCATGCAATCTAAAAATGGGAACATACAATTGTTCTAATTTTCTACAGTAGATTTGATGGAAGATACTAAATTGTTAAGTAAGGGGAGAAATATTTGTAAATTTTCATTTGTTGGCCAAACACAAAGAACATCATCTACATACCTAAACCAAATTGCATGAGAAGGTAAGATACCATTTAATAATTTTCTTTCAAAAAATTCTTTATAAAGTTTACTTAGTATAGGTGAAAGAGGGTTACCCATTGCCATACCAAAGGTTTGAGCATAATAATCTCCATTAAATTGAAATACAATTTTATCAGCTCAATGAAATTAGACTTTAGAACAGGTAAATGAATATCATCCAAGACATCAAATAAATATTCCAAAAGGTCATCAACTGGAACTTTAGAGAAAAGTAAGGAAACATCAAAGCTAACTAGTTTGAAATCAAAATTAATATTGATATTGTTTAGCTTGTTGACTAAATCTACATTGTTCATGATATTAGAATTTGATACCTTGCCCACTTAAGGGCTTAATAAGGAAACTAACCATTTTGACAATTTATATGTGATTGAGCCTACTGAACTCACTACAGGTCTTGCTGGAAAATTCTGTTTATGTCTTTTGATAAGTCCATACATATATGGCAATAAAGATGACAAATTTTAGATAAGAGAAATGTGACCTTTCAACAACAACTTAATTTCTTTATTGAAGTGAGAATTAACTGCTTCTAAGGGATTTTTACTAAGCTTAGAATATGTTGTGTTGTCATTTAGAAGATCATTCATTTTAGATAAATAGTTACATTTGTCTAAAATCACAACATTGTTAGCCTTTTAATAATAATTTCACTTTGCTTCCCATGTTGCTTAAATCCTTTAATGTAAATGTTGCCTTTAGCAACAATGATACTATAAAGAATATCTTATTCAGGAATTCACCAGAAAATTCTCTTGGTTGCATCTATAATGTTCCTTGTGGAAACTGTGATAAATTTTATGTTGGTCAGACTGGAAAGGATCTTTCTGTAAGACTTAAGCAACATAAATATAGTATCGGAACGGGACAAGAATCAAATACCTTGTTTAATCATGTTAAAAACTATGATCATTGTATTGACTGGAGTAACGCAATGTCAGTTTTTAACTCTAACTCTATTACCAAGAGAAATATCATTGAATCTTCTATCATTAAATACACAAAGAATTATAATCTTAATATTAGTGATGGTCTATACAAATTAGATAACTTTATTGTTGATAAGATTTGTAAAATGATAAGTTTATAAACGCTCGTTGTATGTTTTGGACAATCACATGTTTACCAAATGGCGTCCTAGCTTCGTCTCTTCGATGTATATGAACTGGCTGTTATATTTCTCTCTTGTGTCTCCCCTGATGATGTGATTATTACACGAAAGTGCGCTCGGAAACTTTTCATGTTTCATTTTCCCCATGGACTCATAGGATAGGGGAGAAAGAATACTTCCCACGCATTCCTCACGTGTCGTAGAAGGCGACTAAATGGAACAGGAGCGGCGGGCCAGAAACCATCCCCTCCTTGTATTTTAAATTTCAAAAAGGGGAAACAGAAGAAGGAGTCTCGCGAGGAGTGCTCATTCTCCTCGAAGGCTCAGATTGGGGTGTCTAAATGTGTGTGGATGTAACCAAGATGAGAAAAAAGGAGAGATAGGTAGTATGTTTGAGGAAAGGAACCTGGATGTTTTGGCTCTGAGTGAAACAAAGCTCAAGGGTAAAGGGGAAGAGTGGTTTGGGAATGTCTTGGGAGTAAAGTCAGGGGTTAGTGAGAGGACAAGAGCAAAGGAAGGAGTAGCACTACTTCTGAATCAGGAGTTGTGGGAGTATGTGAGAGAGTGTAAGAAAGTAATTTCTAGATTGATATGGGTAGAACTGAAAGTTGATGGAGAGAGATGGGTGATTATTGGTTCATACGCACCTGGGCATGAGAAGAAAGATCATGAGAGGCAAGTGTTTTGGGAGCAGCTGAATGAGTGTGTTAGTGGTTTTAATGCACGAGACCGGGTTATAGTGATGGGTGATTTGAATGCAAAGGTGAGTAATGTGGCAGATGAGGAAATAATTGGTATACACGGAGTGTTCAGTGTTGTAAATGTAAATGGTGAAGAGCTTGTAGATTTATGTGCTGAGAAAGGACTGGTGATTGATAATACCTGGTTTAAAAAGCGAGATATACATAAGTATACGTATGTAAGTAGGAGAGATGGCCAGAGAGCGTTATTGGATTACGTGTTAATTGATAGACGCACGAAAGAGAGACTTTGGATGTTAATATGCTGAGAGGTGCAACTGGAGGGATGTTTGATCATTATCTTGTGGAGGCGAAGGTGAAGATTTGTGGGGGTTTTCAGAAAAGAAGAGAGAATGTTGGGGTAATGAGAGTGGTGAGAGTAAGTGAGCTTGGGATTGAGACTTGTGTGAGGAAGTACCAGGAGAGACTGAGTACAGAATGGAAAAAGGTGAGAACAAAGGAGGTAAGGGGAGTGCGGGAGGAATGGGATGTATTTAGGGAGCAGTGATGGCTTTCGTAAAAGATGCTCGTGGCATGAGAAACGTGGGAGGTGGGTTGATTAGAAAAGGTAGTGAGTGATGGGATGAAGAAGTAAGATTATTATTGAAAGAGAAGAGAGAGGCATTTGGACGATTTTTGCAGTGAAAAAATTCAAATGAGTGGGAGAGGTATAAAAAAAGAGGCAGGAGGTCAAGAGAAAGGTGCAAGAGGTGAAAAGAGGGCAAATGAGAGTTGGGGTGAGAGAGTATCATTAATTTTCAGGGAGAATAAAAAGATGTTTTGGAAGGAAGTAAATAAAGAGCGTAAGACAAGGAAGCAAATAGGAACTTCAGTGAAGAGGGCTAATGGGGAGGTGGCAACAAGAAGTAGTGATGTGAGGATATGGAGTGAGTATTTTGAAGGTTTGTTGAATGTGTTTGATGATAGAATGGCAGATATAGGGTGTTTTGGTCGAGATGGTGTGCAAAGTGAGAGGGTTAGGGAAAATGATTTGGTAAATAGAGAAGAGGTAGTAAAAGCTTTACGGAAGATGAAAGCCGGCAAGGCAGCAGGTTTAGATGGTACTGCAGTGGAATTTATTAAAAAAGGGGGTGACTGTATTGTTGACTGGTTGGTAAGGTTATTTAATGTATGTATGATTCATGGTGAGGTGCCTGAGCATTGGCGGAATGTTTGCATAGTGCCATTGTACAAAGGCAAAGGGGATAAGAGTGAGTGCTCAAATTACAGAGGCATAAGTTTGTTGAGTATTCCTGGTATATTATTTGGGAGGGTATTGATTGAGACGGTGAAGGCATGTACAGAGCATCAGATTGGGGAAGAGAAGTGTTGTTTCAGAAGTGGTAGAGGATATGTGGATCAGGTGTTTGCTTTGAAGAATGTATGTGAGAAATACTTAGAAAAACAAATGGATTTGTATGTAGCATTTATGGATCTGGAGAAGGCATATGATAGAGTTGATAGAGATGCTCTGTGGAAGGCACTAAGAATATATGGTGTGGGAGGCAAGTTGCTAGAAGCAGTGAAAAGTTTTCATCGAGGATGTAAGGCATGTGTACGTGTAGGAAGAGAGGAATGTGATTGGTTCTCAGTGAATGTAGGTTTACTGCAGGTGTGTTTGATGTCTCCGTGGTTGTTTAATTTGTTTATGGATGGGATTGTTAAGGAGGTGAATGCAAGGGTTTTGGAAAGAGGGGCAAGTATGCAGTCTGTTGTGAATGAGAGAGCTTACAAAGTGAGTCAGTTGTTGTTCGCTGATGATACAGCGCTGGTGGCTGATTCATTGAGAAACTGCAGAAGCTGGTGACTGAGTTTGGTAAAGTGTGTGAAAGAAGAAAGTTAAGAGTTAATGTGAATAAGAGCAAGGTTATTAGGTACAGTAGGGTTGAGGGTCAAGTCAATTGGGAGGTAAGTTTGAATGGAGAAAAACTGGAGGAAGTAAAGTGTTTTAGATATCTGGGAGTGGATCTGGCAGCGAATGGAACCATGGAAGCGGAAGTGAATCATAGGGTGGGGAGGGGGCGAAAATTCTGGGAGCCTTGAAGAATGTTTGGAAGTCGAGAACATTATCTTGGAAAACAAAAATGGGTGTGTTTGAAGGAATAGTGGTTCCAACAATGTTGTATGGTTGCGAGGCGTGGGCTATGGATAGAGTTGTGCGCAGGAGGGTGGATGTGCTGGAAATGAGATGTTTGAGGACAATATGTGGTGTGAGGTGGTTTGATCGAGTAAGTAATGTTTGATTGAGTAAGTAAGAGAGATGTGTGGAAATAAAAAGAGTGTGGTTGAGAGAGCAGAAGAGGGTGTTTTGAAATTGTTTGGGCACATGGAGAGAATGAGTGGGGAAAGTTTGACCAAGAGGATATATGTGTCGGAGGTGGAGGGAACGAGGATAAGTGGGAGACTAAATTTTAAATGGAAAGATGGAGTGAAAAAGATTTTGTGTGATCGCGGCCTGAACATGCAGGAGGGTTAAAGGCGTGCGAGGAATAGAGTGAATTGGAACGATGTGGTATACCGGGGTCGACATGCTGTCAATGGATTGAACCAGGGCATGTGAAGCGTCTGGGGTAAACCATGGAAACTTGTGTGGGGCCTGGATGTGGAAATGTAGCTGTGGTTTCGGTGCATTATTACATGACAGCTAGAGACTGAGTGTGAACGAATGGAGCCTTTGTTGTCTTTTCCTAGCGCTACCTCGGACACATGAGGGGGGGAGGGGGATGTTATTCCATGTGTGGTGAGGTGGCGATGGGAACAAATAAAGGCAGACAGTATGAATTATGTACATGTGTATATATGCATATGTCTGTGTGTGTATATGTATGTGTATATTAAGATGTATAGGTATGTATATTTGCGCGTGTGAATGTGTATGTATATACATGTGTATACATGGGCGGATTGGGCCATTCTTTCGTCTGTTTCCTTGCGCTACATCGCTAACGCGGGAGACAGCGACAAAGCAAAATAATAATAGTAATATATATATATATATATATATATATATATATATATGTATATATACACGAACAAAGTGCATAGGAAGGCGCACCTTCTTAGAACATCCAAACCTCCAACATCAATGATCGAGCCACGGGACCTCAGTGCAACAGGCGGGAGTGGTAACCGCTAGCCGTTGGAAGCTTGTAATATATATATATATATATATATATATATATATATATATATATATATATATATATATCATAGAACATACAAAGCTCCAACAGCCAGGATCGAACCTGGGACCCCTTGTGCACGAGGCAGGCATGCTAACCGCTAGGCTAAGGAACTGTATAATATGAAACAACTATTCGAAATACTAAGTACTCGAATACCCTTCGTCTCACAATGGTGAGCAACGGGGTCTATCGGTTGTTTCCGAACAGAACACATAGCCAGCTGATAGCGTTTTACCGAACCTGACTGTACAACGCGGAGTTATATGAATACAAATAAAGTGTATATGAACGCGCACCTTCATGGAACATAGTTGTTTCCTATTATACAGTCCCTTAGCCTAGCGGTTAGCATGCCTTCCTCTTGCACAAGGGGTCCCAGGTTCGATCCTGGCTGTTGGAGCTTTGTATGTTCTATGAAGGTGCGCGTTCATATACACTTTATTTGTATTCATATAACTCCGCGTTGTACAGTCAGGTTCGGTAAAACGCTATCAGCTGGCTATGTGTTCTGTTCGGAAACAACCGATAGACCCCGTTGCTCACCATTGTGAGACGAAGGGTATTCGAGTACTTAGTATTTCGAATAGTTGTTTCCTATTATACAGTCCCTTAGCCTAGCGGTTAGCATGCCTGCCTCTTGCACAAGGGGTCCCAGGTTCGATCCTGGCTGTTGGAGCTTTGTATGTTCTATGAAGGTGCGCGTTCATATATACTTTATTTGTATATATATATATATATATATATATATATATATATATATATATATATTTATTTCTTCCCGTGATGAAATATATTACTATGAGTCCCCGGGGATAATGAAACACGATAAGTTCCCAAGTTCACTTTCGTTTAATAATCACAATATCCAGGGAGATACAAGAAAGAAATATAACGGTCATTCAATATGCAACGTAGAGACGTAGATAGGACGTCATTTGGTATACAAGTGATTGTCTAAGACTGACAACGAGCTGATCATAAACTTATTCTGTGGACAATGTGAATTGTTTAAAATTTGATCAACAATAAAGTTATCCAATTTGTATAGACCTTCACTAACATCAAGATTATAGTTCTTTGTGTATTCAATAGTAGAAGATTCAATAATTTTTCTCTTGGTACTGGAGTTAGAGTTGATAACTAAGATGACATTACTTCTGTCAATACAATGATCATAGTTTTTAACGTGATTAAATAGGCATTTGATTTTTGTCCTGTTTATGTTGCTTAATTGTCATAGAAAGATCCTTACCAGTCTGCCCCACATAAAACTTATCACAATTTCTGCTTGGCACTTTATAGATGCATCCAGGAGAATTTTCTGGTGAGTTGTTTATTTACATATTCTTTATTGTATTATTGTTACAGAAGGCAACATTTACATTAACGGATTTAAGAAACATGGAAAGCAGAGTAATGTTATCATTTAAAGGAAAAATTAAAAGATTCTTGGTGTCAATGGGCAGTTTGGGTTCAACTCTACAAGATGATTTCTTTGCTAACTTAAGGGATTTATCAATGAAAGATCTGGGGAACTTTAACTTAGATTCAACAGAGTATTTCTTCTGAAACTCAACATCAATAAACTATGGACTATAAATACGTAGCCCCCTAAGGAACATAGATTGAATGATGATAATTTAACTCTGACATGTTTCGATGAGTAATAATGGATATATGAGCAAACATTGACAGTTTTTCTCTATGTGCTAAATTTAAACTTACTTCCTTGCCTATAGATCATGCAATCTAAAAATGGTAGCATACGATTATTTCCATTTTCTACAGTAAATTTGATCGAAGGTACTAAATTGTTAAGTAAAAGGAGAAATGTTTGTAAATTTTCATTTGTTGGCCAAACATAAAGAATATCATCCACATACCTAAACCAAATTGCATTATAAGGTAAGATATCCTTTAGTAATTTTGTTTCAAAAATTCCATGTAAAGATTACTTGGTACAAGTGAAAGAGGGTTACCCATTGCCATACCATCTCCGTTGAATTGAAATACACAGTCTTTTATACACGATTTCATGAGTTCAATGAAAACAGACTTTGAAAGAGGTGAATGAATATTATCCAAAGCATCAAATAAATATTCTAAAAGGTCATCAACTGGAAAAGTGAAGAAACATCAAAGATAATAAGTTTGAAATCAAAATTACCATTGATATACTTAAGCTTGTTAACTAAAACACATTGTTCATAATATTAGAATTTGATACCTTAGTTTAGGTCTTAATGAAGAAACTGAGCTCTCTTACAATTCATATGTGATGGAACCTACTGAACTCACTATAGGTCTTGCTGGGAAATTTTGTTTATTTGTTTTGAAAAGTCTACACATATATGTTGCAATGAAGGGGACAAAGGTGACAAACTTTTGATAAGAGAACCATTACCTTTCAACAACAACTTCAGTTCTGTACTGAAAAGGGCATCAACTGCTTCTGGGGGATTCTTACTGAGTTTAAGATACGTTGTATCATCATTCAAATGATCATTCAATTTAGATGAATAATTACTTTTGTCCATAATCACAACCGTGTTAGCTTTATCTGCTTTAGCAATATGTACATAATTGTCTTTTTCTAAAGTGTTGATAGCTCTTATAAATGTTTAGGGCGATCAGGTTCCACTGGTTTTGACCAACTGGCATAAACTAAACCCTTATAGATATCAATTTCATAATTAGATAATTTAATGTACTTCTCTGTATTGCAAAAAGACTTTGTAACATCAACACAGCTGGCTTCCCTGTTAGAGCACACAAAAGTTAATCCATTGACTAAAGCACGCAAGGAATCCTTATCTAGTTGTTTATTGGAAAGGTTTATTACAAGAGAAGGGTTCGTGTTCTTATTGGTCACTGTTTTCAATAAGATGGTCCAAATTACAATTCATTTTCATTTGTAGCCTATTGCGTTCTTTTCTTAATCTATTATAGCAATAGTCCAACATCGGGTTTTTCCAATATGTCGGTATAGCCACTTGAAAGGCACGTTTCTTCTCTCTTGTAATACGATAAGCCTCCTCTATTTCAATCTTCTTTAATTCAATATGTTTCTTTAAGATGATTATTTTGCTATTCGTCAAATGGTCGACCAGACAGCTGCAACAATCGTTGGTGTAGGACAGATCTTGTTCAACAAGGCATTTCTTAAGGAATCCAAATTCTAACTTCAGTTGGCGGGCCTTGATTAACAATTTGGAGAAAGCAGTAACGAAAAGAGAAAGTCCAGGACAGCTTGTAGAGAAGTAATAGAAGAGCCGTGTGGAATTC
The DNA here is from genome assembly GCF_036320965.1 of Panulirus ornatus. Taxonomy (NCBI): domain Eukaryota; kingdom Metazoa; phylum Arthropoda; class Malacostraca; order Decapoda; family Palinuridae; genus Panulirus; species Panulirus ornatus. The sequence continues at coordinate 24,035,882 of NC_092269.1, forward strand.
ATATTGGAAAGGATCACAATTTTGCGCATGATCAAGTATATTCCTATGAGTCGACAGGGAAAATCAAACACCATAAGTTCCCAAGTCCTCGTTCGTGTAATAATCACATCATTAGGGGAGATACAAGAAAGAAATATGACAGTCAGTTGATATACGAGGAAGAGACGTAGCTATGTTCTGTAGGGCATTACGTGTTTGTAGTCCAGAGTTTATTGATGATGAGTTTGAGAAGATGTTTTCTATTAGATCTAAGTTAAAGATCTTTCATTGATAAATATCCTAAGTTAGCAATGAAATAATTTTATAGAGTTGAACCCAAACCTCCTATTGACACCAAGAATCTTTAGATTCTCCCTTTTAATAATAACTCTACTTTACTTCCCATATTGCTTAAATCCTTTAATGTAAATGTTGCCTTCAGTAACAATAATACACTAAAGAATATCTTAATCAGGAACTCACCAGAAAATTCTCCTGGATGCATCTATAAAGTGCCATGTAGAAATTGTGATAAGTTTTATGTTGAGCAGACTGGTAAGGATCTTTATGTTACACTTATGCAACATAAATATCGTATACAAATAGGACAAGACTTAAATGCCTTGTTTAATCACGTTAAAAACTATGATCATTGCATTGAATGGAGTAATGCCATCTCAGTTCTTAACTTTAACTCTATTGTCTCGAGAAATATCACTGAATCTTCTATTATCAAATACACAAAGAATTATAACCTTAATATTAGTGAAATTCTTTACAAATTGGATAACTTTATTGGTGATGAAATTTATAGTCAATTCACCTTCTTGTCCATATAATAAATTTATGATACGCTCGTTGGCTGTCTTGGAGAATTATTTGTTTACCAAATGGTGTCCTAGCTACGTCTCTTCGTTGTATATCAAGTGACCGTTATATTTCTTTCTTGTATCTCCCTTATTGATATGATTATCACAAGAACGTGCACTTTGGAACTTATCGTGTTTCATTTTCCCCATGGACTCATAGAAATCTATTTGATCACCCTCAAAACTGTGATCCTTTCCAACATGGATTCCACACGGCTCTTCTGTTACTTCTCTACAAGGTGTCCTGGATTTTCGTTACTGCTTTCTCCAAATCGTTAATCAAGGCCCACCAACTGAAGTTACGATCTGGATTCCTTAGGAAATGCCTTGATGAACAAGTGATGCCAAGATCTGTCCTGCCCCAACGATTGTTGCAGCTATCCGGTCGACTATTTGACGAATTCCAAAACATCACTTTAAAGAAATATATTAAACTAAAGAAGACAGATATGAAGGAGGCTTTTCGTATTACAAGAGAGAAGAAATGTGCCTTTCAAATAGCTATACAGACATATAGGAAGAACTGGATGTTGATCTGTGGCTACAATAGATTAAGCGAATGCGATAGGCTAGAAATGAAACTGAACTGTATGTTGGACCATCTTATTGAAAACAATGACTGGACTAAGAACACGAACCCTTCTTGTGTGATAAACCTGTCCAATAAACAACTAGCAGGATTCCTTGTGTGCTTAAGGTTATGAATTAAGTTTTGTGTGCTCTAACAAGGAAGCCAGCTGCGTTAATGTCACAAAGTCTTTTTGCAATTTAGAGAAGTACAGTAAACTATCTTTATGATGAAATTAATATCTGTAAGGGTTTGATGTATGCCAGTTTGTCAAAACCAGTGGAAACTGATCGCCCTAAAAGATCTATAAGAGCTATTAACACTTCAAAAAAAGACAATGATATACATCTTACTATACTTGATAAAGCAAACACTGTTGTGGTTATGGACAAAAGTAATTACCTGTCTAAAATGAATGGTCTTTTAAATGATGACACAACGTATTTTAAACTAAGAAAAAATCCCTAAAAACATTTAATTCCCATTTCAATATGGAACTAAAGACTTTTTTGAAAGGTAATGGTTCTCTTATCAAATGTTTGTCATCTTTGTCCCCTTCATTGCCATATATATATATATATATATATATATATATATATATATATATATATATATATATATATATATATATATATATATATATATATATATTATTATTATTTTATTATACTTTGACGCCGTCTCCCGCGTCTGCGAGGTAGCGCAAGGAAACAGACGAAAGAAATGGCCCAACCCCCCCCCATACACATGTATATACATACGTCCACACACGCAAATATACATACCTACACAGCTTTCCATGGTTTACCCCAGACGCTTCACATGCCCTGCTTCAATCCACTGACAGCACGTCAACCCCGGTATACCACATCGCTCCAATTCACTCTATTCCTTGCCCTCCTTTCACCCTCCTGCATGCTCAGGCCCCGATCACACAAAATCTTTTTCACTCCATCTTTCCACCTCCAATTTGGTCTCCCTCTTCTCCTTGTTCCCTCCACCTCCGACACATATATCCTCTTGGTCAACCTTTCCTCACTCATCCTCTCCATGTGCCCAAACCACTTCAAAACACCCTCTTCTGCTCTCTCAACCACGCTCTTTTTATTTCCACACATCTCTCTTACCCTTACGTTACTCACTCGATCAAACCACCTCACACCACACATTGTCCTCAAACATCTCATTTCCAGCACATCCATCCTCCTGCGCACAACTCTATCCATAGCCCACGCCTCGCAACCATACAACATTGTTGGAACCACTATTCCTTCAAACATACCCATTTTTGCTTTCCGAGATAATGTTCTCGACTTCCACACACTCTTCAAGGCCCCCAGGATTTTCACCCCCTCCCCCACCCTATGATCCACTTCCACTTCCATGGTTCCATCCGCTGCCAGATCCACTCCCAGATATCTAAAACACTTCACTTCCTCCAGTTTTTCTCCATTCAAACTCACCTCCCAATTGACCTGACCCTCAACCCTACTGTACCTAATAACCTTGCTCTTATTCACATTTACTCTTAACTTTCTTCTTCCACACACTTTTCCAAACTCAGTCACCAGCTTCTCCAGTTTCTCACATGAATAAGCCACCAGCGCTGTATCATCAGCGAACAGCAACTGACTCACTTCCCAATCTCTCTCATCCCCAACAGACTTCATACTTGCCCCTCTTTCCAAAACTCTTGCATTTACCTCCCTAACAACCCCATCCATAAACAAATTAAACAACCATGGAGACATCACACACCCCTGCCGCAAACCTACATTCACTGAGAACCAATCACTTTCCTCTCTTCCTACACGTACACATGCCTTACATCCTCGATAAAAACTTTTCACTGCTTCTAACAACTTTCCTCCCACACCATATATTCTTAATACCTTCCACAGAGCATCTCTATCAACTCTATCATATGCCTTCTCCAGATCCATAAATGCTACATACAAATCCATTTGCTTTTCTAAGTATTTCTCACATACATTCTTCAAAGCAAACACCTGATCCACACATCCTCTACCACTTCTGAAACCACACTGCTCTTCCCCAATCTGATGCTCTGTACATGCCTTCACCCTGTCAATCAATACCCTCCCATATAATTTACCAGGAATACTCAACAAACTTATACCTCTTTGATTTGAGCACTCACTCTTATCCCCTTTGCCTTTGTACAATGGCACTATGCACGCATTCCGCCAATCCTCAGGCACCTCACCATGAGTCATACATACATTAAATAACCTTACCAACCAGTCAACAATACAGTCACCCCCTTTTGTAATAAATTCCACTGCAATACCATCCAAACCTGCTGCCTTGCCGGCTTTCATCTTCCGCAAAGCTTTCACTACCTCTTCTCTGTTTACCAAATCATTTTCCCTAACCCTCTCACTTTGCACACCACCTCGACCAAAACACCCTATATCTGCCACTCTGTCATCAAACACATTCAACAAACCTTCAAAATACTCACTCCATCTCCTTCTCACATCACCACTACTTGTTATCACCTCCCCACTTGCGCCCTTCACCGAAGTTCCCATTTGCTCCCTATATATAAACAAAGTGTATAGGAACTCGCACCTTCATTGAACATACAAACCTCCAACAGCCAGGATCGAACCCGGGACTACTGTGCAACAGGGTACTCGAGTACATAGTATTCGAATAGTTATTTCCTATTAGCCAGACCCATAGCCTAGTGGTAGCATTCCCGCCTGTTGCACAGGGGTCCCGGATTCGATCCTGGCTGTTGGAGGTATGTATGGTCTATGAAAGTGCGCGTTCCTATGCACTTTGTTCGTATTCATATACCTTCGCGTTGTACAGTTAGATTCGGTAAAATGCTATCTGCTGGCTATGTGCGCTTGTTGGGAAATTACCGGTGTAGATCCTGTTCCTCTCCAACGTAAGACGAAGGGTATTCGAGTACATAGGACTCGAAGAGTTATTTACTATTAGCCAGGCCCCTAGCCTAGTGGTAGAATTCCCGCCTGTTCCAAAAGGGTCCCAGGTTCGACCATGGCTGTTGGAGGTTTGTATGATATATATATATATATATATATATATATATATATATATATATATATATATATATATATATATATATAGATATATATTTTTTTTCTTTTTTTGCTTTGTCGCTGTCTCCCGCGTTTACGAGGTGGCCCAAGGAAACAGACGAAAGAAATGGCCCAACCCACCCCCATACACATGTATATACATACGTCCACACACGCAAATATACATACCTACACAGCTTTCCATGGTTTACCCCAGACACTTCACATGCCCTGATTCAATCCACTAACAGCACGTCAACCCCGGTATACAACATCGATCCAATTCACTCTATTCTTTGCCCTCCTTTCACCCTCCTGCATGTTCAGGCCCCGATAACACAAAATCTTTTTCACTCCATATTTCCACCTCCAATTTGGTCTCCCACTTCTCCTCGTTCCCTCCACCTCCGACACATATATCCTCTTGGTCAATCTTTCCTCACTCATTCTCTCCATGCGCCCAAACCATTTCAAAACACCCTCTACTGCTATCTCAACCACGCTCTTTTTATTTCCACACATCTCTCTTACCCTTACGTTACTTACTCGACCAAACCACCTCACACCACATATTGTCCTCAAACATCTCATATCCAGCACATCCATCCTCCTGCGCACAACTCTGTAAAATAGCCCACGCCTCACAACCATACAACATTGTTGGAACCACTATTCCTTCAAACATACACATTTTTGCTTTCCGAGATAATGTTTTCGACTTCCACACATTCTTCAAGGCTCCCAGCATTTTCGCCCCCTCCCCCACCCTATGATCCACTTCCGCTTCCATGGTTCCATCCGCTGCCAGATCCACTCCCATATATCTAAAACACTTTACTTCCTCCAGTTTCTCTCCATTCAAACTTACCTCCCAATTGACTTGACACTCAACCCTACTGTACCTAATACCCTTGCTCTTATTCACATTTACTCTCAACTTTCTTCTTTCACACACTTTACCAAACTCAGTAACGAGCTTCTACAGTTTCTCACATGAATCAGCCAACAGCGCTGTATCATCAGCGAACAACAACTGACTCACTTCTCAAGCTCTCTCATCCCCAACAGACTTCATACTTGCCCCTCTTTCCAAAACTCTTGCATTTACCTCCCTAACAATCCCATCCATAAACAAATTAAACAACCATGAAGACATCACACACCCCTGCCGCAAACCTACATTCACTGAGAACCAATCACTTTCCTCTCTTCCTACACGTACACATGCCTTACATCCTCGATAAAAACTTTTCACTGCTTCTAACAACTTGCCTCCCACACCATATATTCTTAATACCTTCCACAGAGCATCTCTATCAACTCTATCATAAGCCTTCTCCAGATCCATAAATGCTACATACAAATCCATTTCCTTTTCTAAGTATTTTTCACATACATTCTTCAAAGCAAACACCTGATCCACACATCCTCTACCACTTCTGAAACCACAATCCTCTTCCCCAATCTGATGCTCCGTACATGCCTTCACCCTCTCAATCAATACCCTCCCATATAATTTACCAGGAATACTCAACAAACTTATACCTCTTTGATTTGAGCACTCACTCTTATCCCCTTTGCCTTTGTACAATGGCACTATGCACGCATTCCGCCAATCCTCAGGCACCTCACCATGAATCATACATACATTAAATAACCTTACCAACCAGTCAATAATACAGTCACCCCCTTTTTTAATAAATTCCACTGCAATACCATCCAAACCTGCTGCCTTACCGGCTTTCATCTTCCGCAAAGCTTTTACTACCTCTTCCCTGTTTACCAAAACATTTTCCCTAACCCTCTCACTTTGCACACCACCTCGACCAAAACACCCTATATCTGCCACTCTATCCTCAAACACATTCAACAAACCTTCAAAATACTCACTCCAACTCCTTCTCACATCACCACTACTTGCTATCACCTCCCCATTTGCGCCCTTCACTGAAGTTCCCATTTGCTCCCTTGTCTTACGCACTTTATTTACCTCCTCCAGAACATCTTTTTATTCTCCCTAAAATTTAATGATACTCTCTCACCCCAACTCTCATTTGCCCTCTTTTTCACCTCTTGCACCTTTCTCTTGACCTCCTGTCTCTTTCTTTTATACATCTCTCATTCAATTGCATATATATATATATATATATATATATATATATATATATATATATATATATATATATATATATATATATATATATATATATTAATCTATATTTATCTTATTTATTTTGCTTAGTCGCTGTGTCCCGCGTTAGCGAGGTATCGCTAGGAAACAGACGAAAGAATGGCACAACCTACCCATATACACATGTATATACATACACGTCCACACACACATATATACACAACTATACATCTCAACGTATACATATATATATACACACGGAGACGTATACATATTTATTATTTTATTTATTTATTTTGCTTTGTCGCTGTCTCCTGCGTTAGCGAGGTAGCGCAAGGAAACAGACGAAAGAATGGCCAAACCCGCCCACATACACATGTATATACATACACGTCCACAACCGCAAATATACATGCCTATACATCTCAATGTACACATATATATACACAGAGAGACATATACATATATACATATGTACATAATTCATACTGTCTGCCTTTATTTGTTCCCATCGCCACCTCGCCACATATGGAATAACAACCCCCTCCCCCCTCATGTGTGCGAGGTAGCGCTACGAAAAGACAACAAAGTCCCCATTCGTTCACACTCAGTCTCTAGCTGTCATATAATAATGCACCGAAACCACAGCTCCCTTTCCGAATCCAAGCCCCACACAACTTTCCATGGTTTACCCCAGATGCTTGACATGCCATGGTTCAATCCATTGACAGCTCATCAACCCCGGTATACCATATCGTTCAAATTCACTCTATTCCTTGCAAGCCTTACACCCTCGTGCATGTTCAAGCCCCGATCACTCAAAATAATTTTCACTCCATCTTTACATCGAAAATATGGTCTCCCACTTCTCGTTCCCTCCACCTCTGACACATATATCCTCTCTGTCAATCTTTCCTCACTCATTCTCTCCATGTGACCAAACCATTTCAAACCACCCTCTTCTGCTCTCTCAACCACATTCTTTTAATTTCCACACATCTCTCTTACCCTTACATTACTTACTCGAAAAAACCACATCACACTACATATTGTCCTCAAACACCTCATTTCGAGCACATCCACCCTCCTGCGCACAACTCTATCCAGAGCCCATGCCTCGCAACCATACAAATTGTTGGAACCACTATTCCTTCAAACATACCCATTTTTGCTTTCCGAGATAATGTTCTCGACTTCCAAACATTCTTCAAGGCTCACAGAATTCTCGCCCCCTCCCCCAACCCATGATTCACTTACGATTCCATGGTTCCATCCGCTGCCAGATCCACTCCCACATATCTAAAACACTTTACTTCCTCCAGTTTTTCTCCATTCAAACTTATGGAGCTCCCAATTGACTTGAGCCTCAACCTACTGTACCTAATAACCTTGCTCTTATTCACATTTACTCTCAACTTTCTTCTTTCACACACTTTACCAAACTCAGTCACCAGGCTCTGCAGTTTCTTACATGAATCAGCCACCAGCGCTGTATCATCAGCGAACAACAACTGACTCACTTCCTAAGCTCTCTCATCTACAACAGACTGCATACTTGCCCCTCTTTCCAAAACTCTTGCATTCACCTCCCTAACATCCCCATCCATAAACAAATTAAACAACCATGGAGACATCACACACCCCTGCCGTAAACCTACATTCACTGAGAACCAATCACTTTCCTCTCTTCCTACACGTACACATGCCTTAAATCATCGATAAAAACTTTTCACTGCTTCTGACAACTTGCCTCCCACACCATATATTCTTAAAACCTTCCACAGAGCAATGTTATTAGGTACAGTAGGGTTGAAGGTCAAGTCAATTTCGAGGTGAGTTTGAATGGAGAAAAACTGGAGGAAGTAAAGTGTTTTAGATATCATCTAAGAGCATCTCTATCATCTCTATCATATGCCTTCTCCAAATCCATAAATGCTACACACAAATCCATTTGTTTTTCTAAGTATTTCTCACATACATTCTTCAAAGCAAACACCTGATCCACACATCATCTACCACTTCTGAAACCACAATGCTCTTCCCCAATCTGATGCTCTGTATATGGCTTCACCCTCTCAATCAATACCCTCCCATAGAATTTACCAGGAATACTCAACAAACTTATACATCTGTAATTTGAGCACTCACTCTTATCCCCTTTGCCTTTGTACAATGGCACTATGCAAGCATTCCGCCAATCCTCAGGCACCTCACCATGAATCATACATACATTAAATAACCTTACCAACCAGTCAACAATACAGTCACCCCCTTTTTTAATAAATTCCACTGCGATACCATCCAAACCTGCTGCCTTGCCGGCTTTCATCTTCCGTAAAGCTTTTACTACCTCTTCTCTATTTACCAAATCATTTTCCCTAACCCTCTCATTTTGCACACCACCCCGACCAAAACACCCTATATCTGCCACTCTATCATCAAACACATTGAACAAACGTTCAAAATACTCACTCCATCTCCTCACATCACCAATACTTGTTATCACCTCCCCATTAGCCCCCTTCACTGAAGTTCCCATTTGCTCCCTTGACTTACGCACTTTCTTTACCTCCTTGCAAAACATCTTTTTATTTTCCCTGAAATTTAATGATACTCTCTCACCCCAACTCTCATTTGCTCTCTTTTTCACCTCTTGCACCTTTCTCCTGACCTCCTGTCTCTTTCTTTTATACCTCTCCCACTCATTTGCATTTTTTCCCTGCAAAAATCGTTCAAATGCCTCTTTCTTCTCTTTCACTAATAATCTTACTTCTTCATTCCACCACTCACTACCTTTTCTAATGAACCCACCTCCCTTGCATCTCATGCCACAAGCATCTTTTGCGCAAGCCATCATTGCTTCCCTAATTAAATCCCATTTCTCCCCCACTCCCCTTACCTCCTTTGTTTTCACCTTTTTCCATTCTGTACTCAGTCTCTCCTGGTACTTCCTCACACAAGTCTCCTTCCCAGGCTCACTTACTCTCACCACTCTCTTCACCCCAGCATTCTTTCTTCTTTTCTGCAAACCCCAACAAATCTTCACCTTCGCCTCCACAAGATAATGATCAGACATCCTTCCAGTTGCACCTCTCGGCACATTAACATCCAAAAGTCTCTCTTTCGTGCGTCTATCAATTAACACGTAATCCGATAACGCTCTCTGGCCATCTCTTCTACTTACATACGTATACTTATGTATATCTCGCTTTTTAAACCAGGTATTCCCAATCAACAGTTTTTTCAGCACATAAATCTACAAGCTCTTCACCATTTTCATTTTCAACACTGAACACTCTTTGTATACCATTTATTCCCTCAACTGCCATATTAATCAACTTTGAATTCAAATCACCCATCACTATAACCCGGTCTTGTGCATCAAAACCACTAGCACACTCATTCAGCTGCTCCCAAATCACTTGCCGCTCATGATCTTTCTTCTCATGCCCAGGTGCATATGCACCAATGATCCCCCATCTCTCTCCATCAACTTTCAGTTTTACCCATATCAATCTAGAATTTACTTTCTTACTCTCTATCACATACTCCCACAACTCTTGATTCAGGAGTAGTGCTACTCCTTCCCTTGCTCTTGTCCTCTCACTAACGCCTGACTTTACTCCCAAGACATTCGCAAGCAACTCTTCCCCTTTACCCTTTAGCTTCGTTTCACTCAGAGCCAAAACATCCAGGTTCCTTTCCTCAAACATACTACCTATCTCTCCTTTTTTCTCATCTTGGTTACATCCATAGACATTTAGACACCCAATCTGAGCCTTCGAGGAGGATGAGCACTCCTCGCCTGACTCCTTCTTCTGTTTCCTCTTTTAGAAAGTTAAAATGCAAGGAGGGGAGGGTTTCTGGCCCCCCGCTCCCGTCCCCTTTAGTCGCCTTCCACGACACGTGAGGAATGCGTGGGAAGTATTCTATCTCCCCTATCCCCAGGGATAAATATATATATATATATATATATATATATATATATATATATATATATATATATATATATATATATATATATATATATATATATATATATATATATATATATATATATATATATATATATATATATATATATATATATATATATATATATATATATATATATATATATATATATATATATATATATATATATATATATATATATATATATATATATATAAATATATATATATATATATATATATATATATATATATATATATATATATATATATATATATATATATATATATATATATATATATATATATATATATGTATATATATATATATATATATATATATATATATATATATATATGTGTGTATATATATTCACATTTACTCTTAACTTTCTTCTTTCACATACTTCACCAAACTGAGTCACCAGCCTCTGCAGTTTCTCACATGAATCAGCCACCAGCGCTGTATCATCAGCGAACAACAACTGACTCACTTCCCAATCTCTCTCATCCACAACAGACTTCATACTTGCCCCTCTTTCCAAAACTCTTGCATTCACCTCCCTAACAACCCCATCCGTAAACAAATTAAACAACCATGGAGACATCACACACCCCTGCCGCAAACCTACATTCACTGAGAACCAATCATTTTCCTCTCTTCCTACACGTACACATGCCTTACATCATCGATAAAAACTTTTCACTGCTTCTAACAACTTGCCTCCCACACCATATATTCTTAATACCTTCCACAGAGCAAGGTTATTAGGTACAGTAGGGTTGAGGGTCAAGTCAATTGGGAGGTAAGTTTGAATGGAGAAAAACTGAAGGAAGTAAAGTTTTTTAGATATCTGGGAGTGGATCTGGCAGCGGATGGAACCATGGAAGAGGAAGTGAATCATAGGGTGGGGGAGGGGGCGAAAATCCTGGGAGCCTTGAAGAATGTCTGGAAGTCGAGAACATTATCTCGGAAAGCAAAAATGGGTATGTTTGAAGGAATAGTGGTTCCAACAATGTTGTATGGCTGCGAGGCGTGAGATATGGATAGAGTTTTTCGCAGAAGGGTGGATGTGCTGGAAATGAGATGTTTGAGGACGATGTATGGTGTGAGGTGGTTTGATCGAGTAAGTAATGTAAGGTTAAGAGAGATGTGTGGAAATAAAAAGAGCGTGGTTGAGAGAGTAGAAGAGGGTGTTTTGAAATGGTTTGGGCACATGGAGAGAATGAGTGAGGAAACATTGACCAAGAGGATATATGTGTCGGAGGTGGAGGGAACGAGGAGAAGTGGGAGACCAAATTGGAGATGGAAAGATGTAGTGAAAAAGATTTTGTGTGATCTTGACCTGAACATGCAGGAGGGTGAAAGGAGGGCAAGGAATAGAGTGAATTGGATCGATGTGGTATACCAGGGTTGACGTGTTGTCAGTGGATTGAATCAGGGCATGTGAAGCGTCTGGGGTAAGCCATGGAAAGTTGTGTGGGGCCTGAATGTGGAAAGGGAGCTGTGGTTTCGGGCATTATTGCGTGACAGTTGGAGACTGGGTGTGAACGAATGGGGCCTTTGTTGTCTTTTCCTAGTGCTACCTCGCACACATGAGGGGCGAGGGGGATGGTATTCCATGTGTGGCGATGTGGCGATTGGAATGAATAAAGGCAAACAGTGTGAATTGTGTGCTTGGGTATATATGTGTGTGTCTGTCTGTGTATATGTGTGTGTGTACATTGGGATGTAAAGTTGTGTATATTTGCGTGTGTGGACGTGTATGTATATACATTGTGTATGGGGGTGGGTTGGGCCATTTCTTTTGTCTGTTTCCTTGCGCTACCTTGCAAACGCGGGAGACAGCGACAAAGCAAAATAGAAATAATAAATATATATATATATATATATATATATATATATATATATATATATATATATATATATATATATATATATATATGAACAAGTGATGCCACGATCTGTCCTACTTCAACGTTTGTTGCAGCTGTCTTGTCGACCATTTGACCAATTTCAAAATTTTATTCTATGGGAAAACATTGAATTAAAGAAACTTGATATGGAGGAAGCTTTTCGCATTTCTAGAGAGAAGAAACGTGTCTTTCAAATATCATTACCGACACACTTGAAGAACCGGATGTTGGACTATTGCTATGATGAATTAAGGAAAGAACGCAATAGGCTACAAGTATCGCTAAATCGTAAGTTGGACCATCTTATTGAAAACAGCGACTGGAAGAAGAACACAAACTTATCTTTTTCTGGTAAACCTGTCTAGTAAACAACTAGATAAATATTCCTTGTGTGCATTAGGCTATGGTTTAAGTTTTGTTTGCTTTAACAGAGAAAACAGAGAAGTCAGCTGTGTTGATGTCACAAAGTCTCTTTATAATTTATAAAGATACAGTAATTAAAGGAATGATGATATTGATATCTTTAAGGGTTTAGTGTATGCCAGTTTGTCAAAACCAGTGGAAGGTAATTGCCCTAAAAGATTCATAAGAGCTATTAACACCTTTAAAAATGACAAAGATATACAAATTACTAAAGCAGATAAGGATAACACTGTTGTGATTTTAGTCAAAAGTAACTATTTATCTATAATAAATGATAACACAACATATTCTAAACTTAGTAAAAATCACTTAGAAGCAGTTAATTCTCATTTCAATAAAGAAATGAAGTTGTTGTTGAAAGGTAACATTTCTCTTATCAAAAGTTTGTCATCTTTGTCCCCTTCATTGCCACATATGTATGGACTTATCAAAACACCTAAACAGAATTTTCCAGCAAGACCTACAGTGAGTTCAGTAGGCACCATAACATACAAATTGTCAAAATAGTTAGTTTCCTTAATAAGCCCTTTAGTGGGTAAGGTATCAAATTCTAATATCATGAACAATGTAGATTTAGTCAACAAGCTAAACAATATCAATGTTACTTTTGTTTTCAAACTAGTTAGCTTTGCTGTTTCCTCACTTTTAACTAAAGCTCCAGTTGATGACCTTTTAGAATATTTATCTGATGTCTTGGATGATATTCATTTACCTGTTTCAAAGTCTAATTTCATTGAACTGATAAAATTGTGCATAAAAGTCTGTGTATTTGAATGTAATGGAGATTATTATGCTCAAAAATTTTGTATGATAATAGGTAACCCTCTTTCACCTGTACTAAGTAATCTTTATAAGAATTTTTTTGAAACAAAATTACTAAAGGATATCTTACCTTCTAATGCAATTTGGTTTAGGTATGTAAATGATGTTCTTTGTGTTTGGCCAACAAATGAAAATCTACGAATTTTCTCCCCTTACTTAACAATTTAGTACCTTCCATCAAATTTACTGTAGAAAATGATAATAATGGTATGTTACCATTTTTAGATTGCATGATCCATAGACAAGGAAACAAGTTTAAGTTTACCATATACAGACAACCCACCAATGGATGCTCATATATCCATCATTACTCATCTCAATATGAGAAAGTTAAATTATCATCATTTCAATCTATGTTCTTTAGGGCATTACGTATTTGCAGTCCAAAGTTTATTGATGATGAGTTTGAGAAGATATATTCTATTGGATCTAATTTAAAGTACCCTAGATCTTTCATTGATAAATCCCTTAAGTTAGCAAAGAAATCAATTTATAGAGTTGACCCCAAACATCCCATTGACATCAAGATTATTTTAGTTCTCCCCTTTAATTATAATTTCACTTTGCTTCCCATGTTGCTTAAATCCTTTAATATAAATGTTGCCTTTAGCAACAATAATACTATAAAGAATATCTTAATCAGGAATTCACCAGAAAATTATCTTGGTTGCATCTATACAGTGTCTTGTGGAAACTGATAAATTTTATGTTGGTCAGACTGGTAATCATATTTCTGTTAGACTTAAGCAACATAAATATAGCATAAGAACGGAACCAGAATCAAATGCCTTGCTTACTCATGTTAGAAAGTATGATCATTGTATTGGCTGGAGTAACGCCATCTCAGTTATTAGCTCTAACACTATTACCAAGAGAAATATCATTGAATCTCCTATTATTACATACACAAAGAATTATAATCTTAATATCAATGATGATCTATACAAATGAGATAACTTTATTGTTGATAAGATTTGTAAAATGATAAGTTTATGAACGCTCGTTGTATGTTTTGGACATTCACATTTTTACCAAATGGCGTCCTAGCTTAGTCTCTTCGATGGATATCAACTGACTTTTATAGTTCTCTCTTGTGTCTCCCCTGATAATGTGATTATTACACGAAAGTGCACTTGGGAACTTTTTGTGTTTGATTTTCCCCGAAGACTCATAGTACCAGGAGAGACTGTGTACAGAATGGAAAAAGGTGAGAACAATGGAAGTAAGGGGAGTGGGGGATGAATGGGATGTATTTAGGGAATCAGTGATGGATTGCGCAAAAGATGCTTGTGGCATGAGAAGAGTGGGAGGTGGGCTGTTTAGAAAGGGTAGTGAGTGGTGGGATGAAGAAGTAAGAGTATTAGTGAAAGAGAAGAGAGAGGCATTTGGACGATTTTTGCAGGGAAAAAATGCATTTGAGTGGGAGAAGTATAAAAGAAAGAGACAGGAGGTCAAGAGAAAGGTGCAAGAGGTGAAAAAAAGGGCAAATGAGAGTTGGGGTGAGAGACTATCAGTAAATTTTAGGGAGAATAAAAAGATGTTCTGGAAGGAGGTAAATAGGGTGCGTAAGACAAGGGAGCAAATGGGAACTTCAGTGAAGGGCGTAAATGGGGAGGTGATAACAAGTAGCGGTGATGTGAGAAGGAGATGGAATGAGTATTTTGAAGGTTTGTTGAATGTGTCTGATGACAGAGTGGCAGATATAGGGTGTTTTGGTCGAGGTGGTGTGCAAAGTGAGAGGGTTAGGGAAAATGATTTGGTAAACAGAGAAGAGGTAGTAAAAGCTTTGCGGAAGATGAAAGCCGGCAAGGCAGCAGGTTTGGATGGCATTGCAGTGGAATTTATTAAGAAAGGGGGTGACTGTATTGTTGACTGGTTGGTAAGGTTATTTAATGTATGTATGACTCATGGTGAGGTGCCTGAGGATTGGCGGAATGCGTGCATAGTGCCATTGTACAAAGGCAAAGGGGATAAGAGTGAGTGCTCAAATTACAGAGGTATAAGTTTGTTGAGTATTCCTGGTAAATTATATGGGAGGGTATTGATTGAGAGGGTGAAGGCATGTACAGAGCATCAGATTGGGGAAGAGCAGTGCGGTTTCAGAAGTGGTAGAGGATGTGTGGATCAGGTGTTTGCTTTGAAGAATGTATGTGAGAAATACTTAGAAAAGCAAATGGATTTGTATGTAGCATTTATGGATCTGGAGAAGGCATATGATAGAGTTGATAGAGATGCTCTGTGGAAGGTATTAAGAATATATGGTGTGGGAGGCAAGTTGTTAGAAGCAGTGAAAAGTTTTTATCGAGGATGTAAGGCATGTGTACGTGTAGGAAGAGAGGAAAGTGATTGGTTCTCAGTGAATGTAGGTTTGCGGCAGGGGTGTGTGATGTCTCCATGGTTGTTTAATTTGTTTATGGATGGGGTTGTAAGGGAGGTAAATGCAAGAGTCCTGGAAAGAGGGGCAAGTATGAAGTCTGTTGGGGATGAGAGAGCTTGGGAAGTGAGTCAGTTGTTGTTCGCTGATGATACAGCGCTGGTGGCTGATTCATGTGAGAAACTGCAGAAGCTGGTGACTGAGTTTGGTAAAGTGTGTGGAAGAAGAAAGTTGAGAGTAAATGTGAATAAGAGCAAGGTTATTAGGTACAGTAGGGGTGAGGGTCAAGTCAATTGGGAGGTGAGTTTGAATGGAGAAAAACTGGAGGAAGTGAAGTGTTTTAGATATCTGGGAGTGGATCTGTCAGCGGATGGAACCATGGAAGCGGAAGTGGATCATAGGGTGGGGGAGGGGGCGAAAATTTTGGGAGCCTTGAAAAATGTGTGGAAGTCGAGAACATTATCTCGGAAAGCAAAAATGGGTATGTTTGAGGGAATAGTGGTTCCAACAATGTTGTATGGTTGCGAGGCGTGGGCTATGGATAGAGATGTGCGCAGGAGGATGGATGTGCTGGAAATGAGATGTTTGAGGACAATGTGTGGTGTGAGGTGGTTTGATCGAGTAAGTAACGTAAGGGTAAGAGAGAGGTGTGGAAATAAAAAGAGCGTGGTTGAGAGAGCAGAAGAGGGTGTTTTGAAATGGTTTGGGCACATGGAGAGAATGAGTGAGGAGAGATTGACCAAGAGGATATATGTGTCGGAGGTGGAGGGAACGAGGAGAAGAGGGAGACCAAATTGGAGGTGGAAAGATGGAGTGAAAAAGATTTTGTGTGATCGGGGCCTGAACATGCAGGAGGGTGAAAGGAGGGCAAGAAATAGAGTGAATTGGAGTCATGTGGTATACAGGGGTTGACGTGCTGTCAGTGGATTGAAGCAAGGCATGTGAAGCGTCTGGGGTAAACCATGGAAAGCTGTGTAGGTATGTATATTTGCGTGTGTGGACGTGTGTATGTACATGTGTATGGGGGGGGGGGGTTGGGCCATTTCTTTCGTCTGTTTCCTTGCGCTACCTCGCAAACGCGGGAGACAGCGACAAAGTATAAAAAATATATATATATATATATATATATATATATATATATATATATATATATATATATATATATATATATATATATATATATATATTTTTTTTTTTTTTTTTCTTTTTTTTTGCTTTGTCGCTATCTCCCGCGTTTGCGAGGTAGCGCAAGGAAACAGACGAGAGAAATGGCCCAACCCACCCCCATACACATGTATATACATACGCCCACACACGCAAATATACATACCTACACCGCTTTCCATGGTTTACCCCAGACGCTTCACATGCCCTGATTCAATCCACTGAAAGCAAGTCAACCCCGGTATACCACATCGATCAAATTCACTCTATTCCTTGCCCTCCTTTCACCCTAATGCATGTTCAGGCCCCGATCACACAAAATCTTTTTCACTCAATCTTTCCACCTCCAATTTGGCCTCCCACTTCTCCTCGTTAACTCCACCTCAGACACATATATCCTCTTGGTCAATCTTTCCTCACTCATTCTCTCCATGTGCCCAAACCATTTCAAAACACCCTCTTCTGCTCTCTCAACCACGCTCTTACAATTTCCACACATCTCTCTTACCCTTACATTACTTACTCGATCAAACCACCTCACACCACACATTGTCCTCAAACATCTCATTTCCAGCACATCCATCCTCCTCCGCACAACTCTATCCCAAGCCCACGCCTCGCAACAATACAACATTGTTGGAACCACTATTTATTCAAACATACCCATTTTTGCTTTCCAAGATAATGTTCTCGACTTCCACACATTCTTCAAGGCTCCCAGGATTTTCGCCCCCTCCCCCACCCTATGATCCACTTAGGCTTCCATGGTTCCATCCGCTGCCAGATCCACTCCCAGATATCTAAAAGACTTTACTTCCTCTAGTTTTTCTCCAGTCAAACTTACCTCCCAATTGACTTGACCCTCAAACCTACTGTACCTAATAACCTTGCTCTTATTCACATTAACTCTTAACTTTCTTCTTTCACACACTTTACCAAACTCAGTCACCAGCTTCTGCAGTTTCTTACATGAATCAGCCACCAGCGCTGTATCATCAGCGAACAACAACTGACTCACTTCCCAAACTCTCTCATCCCCAACAGACTTCATACTTGCCCCTCTTTCCAAAACTCTTGCATTCACCTCCCTAACAACCCCATCCATAAACAAATTAAACAACCATGGAGACATCACACATTCCTGCCGCAAACCTACGTTCACTGAGAACCAATCACTTTCCTCTCTTCCTACACGTACACATGCCTTACATCCTCGATAAAAACTTTTCACTGCTTCCAACAACTTTCCTCCCACACCATATATTCTTAATACCTTCCACAGAGCATCTCTATCAACACTATCATATGCCTTCTCCAGATCCATAAATGCTACATACAAATCCGTTTGCTTTTCTAAGTATTTCTCACATACATTCTTCAAAGCAAACACCTGATCCAAAACATCCTCTACCACTTCTGAAACCACACTGCTCTTCGACAATCTGATGCTTTGTACATGTACCCTCTCAATCAATACCCTCCCATATAATTTACCAGGAATACTCAACAAACTTATATATATATATATATATATATATATATATATATATATATATATATATATATATATATATATATATATATATATATATATATATATATATATATATATATATATATATATATATATATATATATATATATATATATATATATATATATATATATATATATATATATATATATATATATATATATATATATATATATATATATATATATATATATATATATATATATATATATATATATATATATATATATATATATATATATATATATATATATATATATATATATATATATATATATATATATATATATATATATATATATATATATTTATATATATATATATATATATATATATATATATATATATATATATATATATATATATATATATATATATATATATATATATATATATATATATATATATATATATATATATATATATATAAATATATATATATATATATATATATATATATATATATATATATATATATATATATATATATATATATATATATATATATATATATATATATATATATATATATTTTTTTTTTTTTTTTTTTTTTTTTTACTTTGTCGCTGTCTCCCGCGTTTGCGAGGTAGCGCAAGGAAACAGACGAAAGAAATGGCCCAACCCCCCCATACACATGTATATACATATGTCCACACACGCAAATATACATACCTACACAGCTTTCCATGGTTTACCCCAGACGCTTCACATGCCTTGATTCAATCCACTGACAGCACGTCATCCCCGGTATACCACATCGCTCCAATTCACTCTGTTCCTTGCCCTCCTTTCACCCTCCTGCATGTTCAGGCCCCGATCACACAAAATCTTTTTCACTCCATCTTTCCACCTCCAATTTGGTCTCCCTCTTCTCCTCGTTCCCTCCACCTCCGACACATATATCCTCTTGGTCAATCTTTCCTCACTCATTCTCTCCATGTGCCCAAACCACTTCAAAACACCCTCTTCTGCTCTCTCAACCACGCTCTTTTTATTTCCACACATCTCTCTTACCCTTACGTTACTCACTCGATCAAACCACCTCACACCACACATTGTCCTCAAACATCTCATTTCCAGCACATCCATCCTCCTGCGCACAACTCTATCCATAGCCCACGCCTCGCAACCATACAACATTGTTGGAACCACTATTCCTTCAAACATACCCATTTTTGCTTTCCGAGATAATGTTCTCGACTTCCACACATTCTTCAAGGCCCCCAGAATTTTCGCCCCCTCCCCCACCCTATGATCCACTTCCGCTTCCATGGTTCCATCCGCTGCCAGATCCACTCCCAGATATCTAAAACACTTCACTTCCTCCAGTTTTTCTCCATTCAAACTCACCTCCCAATTGACTTGACCCTCAACCCTACTGTACCTAATAACCTTGCTCTTATTCACATTTACTCTTAACTTTCTTCTTCCACACACTTTACCAAACTCAGTCACCAGCTTCTGCAGTTTCTCACATGAATCAGCCACCAGCGCTGTATCATCAGCGAACAACAACTGACTCACTTCCCAAGCTCTCTCATCCCCAACAGACTTCATACTTGCCCCTCTTTCCAAAACTCTTGCATTTACCTCCCTAACAACCCCATCCATAAACAAATTAAACAACCATGGAGACATCACACACCCCTGCCGCAAACCTACATTCACTGAGAACCAATCACTTTCCTCTCTTCCTACACGTACACATGCCTTACATCCTCGATAAAAACTTTTCACTGCTTCTAACAACTTTCCTCCCACACAATATATTCTTAATACCTTCCACAGAGCATCTCTATCAACTCTATCATATGCCTTCTCCAGATCCATAAATGCTACATACAAATCCATTTGCTTTTCTAAATATTTCTCACATACATTCTTCAAAGCAAACACCTGATCCACACATCCTCTACCACTTCTGAAACCACACTGCTCTTCCCCAATCTGATGCTCTGTACATGCCTTCACCCTCTCAATCAATACCCTCCCATATAATTTACCAGGAATACTCAACAAACTTATACCTCTGTAATTTGAGCATTCACTCTTATCCCCTTTGCCTTTGTACAATGGCACTATGCACGCATTCCGCCAATCCTCAGGCACCTCACCATGAGTCATACATACATTAAATAACCTTACCAACCAGTCAACAATACAGTCACCCCCTTTTTTAATAAATTCCACTGCAATACCATCCAAACCTGCTGCCTTGCCGGCTTTCATCTCCCTGGGATAGGGGATAGGGGAGAAAGAATACTTCCCACGTATTCCCTGCGTGTCGTAGAAGTCGACTAAAAGGGGAGGGAGCGGGGGGCTGGAAATCCTCCCCTCTCGTTTTTTTTTTAAATTTCCAAAAGAAGGAACAGAGAATTGGGCCAGGTGAGGGTATTCCCTCAAAGGCCCAGTCCTCTTTTCTTAACGCTATCTCGCTAATGCGTTAAATGACGAATAGTTTGAAAGAAAAGAAATATATATATATATATATATATATATATATATATATATATATATATATATATATATATATATATATATATATATATATATATATATATGTTTTTTTTTTTATTTTGCTTTGTCGCTGTCCTCCTCGTTTGCGAGGTAGCGCAAGGAAACAGACGAAAGAAATGGCTCAACCCACCCCATACACATGTATATACATACACGTCCACCCACGCAAATATACATACCTATACATCTTAATGTACACATATATATACACACACAGACACATACATATATACCCATGCACACAATTCACAGTCTGCCTTTATTCATTCTCATCGCCACCTCGCCACACATGGAATACCATCCCCCTCCCCCCTCATGTGCGAGAGGTAGCGCTAGGAAAAGACAACAAAGGCCCCATTCGTTCACACTCAGTCTCTAGCTGTCATGCAATAATACCCGAAACCACAGCTCCCTTTCCATATCCAGGCCCCACACAACTTTCCATGGTTTACCCCAGACGCTTCACATGCCCTGATTCAATCCACTGACAGCACGTCAACCACGGTATACCACATCGATCCAATTCACTCTATTCCTTGCCCGCCTTTCACCCTCCTGCATGTTCAGGCCCCGATCACTCAAAATCTTCTTCACTACATATTTCCACCTCCAATTTGGTGTCCCACTTCTCCTCGTTCCCTCCACCTCCGACACATATATCCTCTTGGTCAATCTTTCCTGACCCATTCTCTCCATGTGCCCAAACGATTTCAAAACACCCTCTTCTGCTCACTCAACCACGCTCTTTTTATTTCCACACATCTCTCTTACCCTTACATTACTTACTCGATCAAACCACCTCACACCACACATTGTCCTCAGAAATCTTGTTTCCAGCACATCCACCCTCCTGCGCACAACTCTATCTATAGCCTACGCCTCGCAACTATACAACATTGTTGGAACCACTATTCCTTCAAACATACCCATTTTTGCTTTCCCAGAAAATGTTCTCGACCTCCACACAAATGTTTTCGACTTCCACACATTCTTCAAGGCTCCCAAGATTTTCGCCCCCTCCACCACCCAACGATTCACTTCCGCTTCCATGGTTCCATCCCCTGACAGATCCACTCCAAGATATCTAAAACACTTTACTTCCTCCAGTTTTTATCCATTCTAACTTACCTCCCAATTGACTTGACCCTCAACCCTACTGTACCTAATAACCTTGCTCTTTTTCACATTTACGCTTAACTTTCTTCTTTCACACACTTTACCAAAATCAGTCGCCAGCTTCTGCAGTTTCTCACATGAGTCAGCCACCAGCGCTGTATCATCAGCGAACAAGTGACTCACTTCCCAAGCTCTTTAAATCACAACAGACTTCATACTTGCCCCTCTGTCCAAAACTCTTGCATTCACCTCCCTAACAACCCCATCCATAAACAAATTAAACAACCATGGACACATCACACACCCCTGCCGCAAACCTACATTCACTGAGAACCAATCACTTTCCTCTCTTCCTACACGTACACATTCCTTACATCCTCGATAAAAACTTTTCACTGCTTCTAACAACTTGCCTCCCACACCTTATATTGTTAATACCTTCCACAGAGCATCTCTATCAACTCTATCATATGTCTTCTCAAGATCCATAAATGCTACATACAAATCCATTTCCTTTTCTAAGTATTTCTCACATACATTCTTCAAAGCAAACACCTGATCCACACACATCCTCTACCACTTCTGAAATCACACTGCTCTTCCCCAATCTAATGCTCTGTACATGCCATCACCCTCTCAATCAATACCCTCCCATATGATTTACCAGGAATACTCAACAAACTTATACCTCTTTAATTTGAGCACTCACTCTTATCCCCTTTGCCTTTTTACAATGGCACTATGCACGCATTCCGCCAATCCTCAGGCACCTCACCATGAGTCATACATACATTAAAGAACCTTAGCAACCAGTCAACAATACAGTCACCCCATTTTTTAATAGATTCCACTGCAATACCATCCAAACCTGCTGCCTTGACGGCTTTCATCTTCCGCAAAGCTTTTACTACCTCTTCCCTGTTTACCAAATCATTTTCCTTAACCCTCTCACTTTGCACAGCACCTCGACGAAAACACCCCATATCTGCCACTCTATCATCAAACACATTCAATAAACCTTCAAAATACTTACTCCATCTCCTTCTCACATCACCACAACTTCTTATCACCTCCCCATTAGCGCCCTTCACTGAAGTTCCCATTTGCTCCCTTGTCTTACGCACTTTATTTACCTCCTTCCAGAACATCTTTTTATTCTCCCTAAAATTTAATGATAATCTCTCACCCCAATTCTCATTTACCCTCTTTTTCACCTCTTGCACCTTTCTCTTGACCTCCTGTCTCTTTCTTTTATACATCTCCCACTCAATTGCATTTTTCCTTGCAAAAGTCGTCCAAATGCCTCTCTCTTTTCTTTCACTAAAAATCTTACTTCTTCATTCCACCACTCACTACCTTTTCCAATCAACCCACCTCCCACGCTTCTCATGCCACAAGCATCTTTTGCGCACTCCATCACTGATTCCCTAAATAAATCCCATTCCTCCCCCACTCCCCTTACTTCCATTGTTCTCCCCTTTTTCCATTCTGCACTCAGTCTCTCCTAGTACTTCCTCACACAAGTCTCCTTCCCAAGCTCACCTACTCTCACCACCCTCTTCACCCCAACATTCTGTCTTCTTTTCTGAAAACCCATACAAATCTTCACCTTAGCCTCCACAAGATAATGATCACACATCGCTCCAGTTGCACCTCTCAGAACATTAACTTACAAAAGTCTCTCTTTCGCGCGACTGTCAATTAACACGTAATCCAATAACGCTCTCTGGCCATCTCTCCTACTTACATACGTATACTTATGTATATCTCGCTTTTTAAACCAGGTACCAGGTATTCCCAATCACCAGTCCTTTTTCAGCACATAAATATACAAACTCTTCACCATTTCCATCTACAACACTGAACACCCCATATATACCAATTATTACCTCAACTGCCACATTAAGCACCTTTGCATTCAAATCACCCATCACTATCACCCATCATTCAGCTGCTCCCAAAACACTTGCCTCTCATGATCTTTCTTCTCATGCCCAGGTGCATATGCACCAATAATCACCCATCTCTCTCCATCAACTTTCAGTTTTACCTAAATAAATCGAGAATTTACTTTCTTAAATTCTATCACATACTCTCAAAACTCCTGTTTCAGGAGTACTGCTACTCTTTCCCTTGCTCTTATCGTATCACTAACCTCTGACTTTCCTCCCAAGATATTCCCAAACCAATCTTCCCCTTTACCTTTGAGCTTCTTTTCACTCAGAGCCAAAACATCCAGGTTCTTTTCCTCAAACATAATACCTATCTCTCCTTTTTTCACATCATGGTTATATCCACACACATTTAGACACCCCAATCTGAGTCTACGAGGAGGATGAGAACTCCCCGAGTGACTCCTTCTTCTGTTTCCCATTTTATAGAAAGTTAAAATACAAGGAGGGGAGGATTTCTGGCCCCCCCGATTACGTCCCCTCTCTCTCTCTCTCTCTCTCTCTCTCTCTCTCTCTCTCTCTCTCTCTCTCTCTCTCTATATATATATATATATATATGGGATTAATTGGTATACATGGGGTGTTCAGTGTTGTAAACGGAAATGGTGAAGAGCTTGTAGATTTATGTGCTGAAAAAGGACTGATGATTGGGAATACCTGGTTTAAAAAGCGAGATATACATAAGTATACTTATGTAAGTAGGAGAGATGGCCAGATAGCGTTATTGGATTACGTGTTAATTGACAGGCGTGCTAAAGAGAGACTTTTGGATGTTAATGTGCTGAAGGTGCAACTGGAGGGATGTCTGATCATTATCTTGTGGGGGCTAAGGTGAAGAATTGTATGGGTTCTCAAAAAAGAAGAATGAATGTTGGGGTGAAGAGGGTGGTGAGAGTAAGTGAGCTTGGGAAGGAGATTTGTGTGAGGAAGTACCAGGAGAGACTGAGTACAGAATTGAAAAAGGTGAGAACAATGGAAGTAAGGGGAGTGGGGGAGGAATGGGACGTATTTAGGGAATCAGTGATGGATTGCGCAAATAATGCTTGTGGCATGAGAAGAGTGGGAGGTGGGTTGATTAGAAAGGGTAGTGAGTGGTGGGATGAAGACGTAAGATTATCAGTGAAAGAGAAGAGAGAGGCATTTGGACGATTTTTGCAGGGAAAAAATGCAATTGAGTGGGAGGTGTATAAAAGAAAGAGACAGGAGGTCAAGAGAAAGGTGCAAGAGGTGAAAAAGAGGGCAAATGAGAGTTGGGGTGAGAGAGTATCATTAAATTTTAAGGAGAATCAAAAGATGTTCTGGAAGGAGGTAAATAAAGTGCGTAAGACAAGGGAGCAAATGGGAATTTCATTGAAGGGCGCAAATGGGGAGGTGATAACAAGTAGTGGTGATGTGAGAAGGTGATGGAGTGAGTATTTTGAAGGTTTCTTGAATGTGTCTGATGATGGAGTGGCAGATATAGGGTGTTTTGGTCGATGTGGTGGTCAAAGTGAGAGGGTTACGGAAAATGATTTGGTAAACAGAGAAGAGGTAGAAAAGCTTTGCGGAAGATGAGAGCCGGCAAGGCATCAGGTTTGCATGGTATTGCAGTGGAATTTATTAAAAAAGGGGCTGACTGTATTATTGACTGGTTGGTAAGGTTATTTAATGTATGTATGATTCATGGTGAGGTGCCTGAGGATTGGGGGAATGCGTGCATAGTGCCATAGTACAAAGGCAAAGGGGATAAGAATGAGTGCTCAAATTACAGAGGTATAAGTTTGTTGAGTATTCCTGGTAAATTATATGGGAGGGTGTTGATTGAGAGGAGGAAGGCATGTACAGAGCATCAGATTGGGGAAGAGCAGTGTGATTTCAGAAGTGGTAGAGGATGTGTGGATCAGGTGTTTGCTTTGAAGAATGTATGTGAGAAATAATTACAAAAGAAAATGGATTGGTATGTAGCATTTATGGATCTGGATAATGCATATGATAGAGTTGATAGAGATTCGCTGTGGAAGGTTTTAAGAATATATGGTGTGGGAGGCAAGTTGTTAGAAGCAGTGAAAAGTATTTATCGAGGATGTAAGGCATGTGTACGTGTAGGAAGAGAGGAAAGTGATTGGTTCTCTGTGAATATAGGTTTGCGGCAGGGGTGTGTGATATCTCCATGGTTGTTTAATTTGTTTATGGATGGGGTTGTTAGGGAGATGAATGCAAGAATTTTGGAAAGAGGGGAAAGTATGAAGTCTGTTGGGGATGAGAGAGCTTGGGAGGTGAGTCAGTTGTTCGCTGATGATACAGCACTGGTGGCTGATTCATGTGAGAAACTGCAAAAGCTGGTGACTGAGTTTGGTAAAGTGTGTGAAAGAAGAAAGTTAAGAGTAAATGTGAAAAAGAGGGTTGAGGGTCAAGTCAATTGGGAGGTAAGTTTGAATGGAGAAAAACTGGAGAAACTAAAGTGTTTTAGATATCTGGGAGTGGATCTGGCAGCGGATGGAACCATTGAAGCGGAAGTGGATCATAGGGTGGGGGAGGGGGCGAAAACTCTGGGAGACTTGAGGAATGTGTGGAAGTCGAGAACATTATCTCGGAAAGCGAAATTGGGTATGTTTGAAGGAATATTGGAGCTGTGTTTTCGGGCATTATTGCATGACAGCTAGAGACTGAGTGTAAGTTTGAATGGAGAAAAACTGGAGAAACTAAAGTGTTTTAGATATCTGGGAGTGGATCTGGCAGCGGATGGAACCATTGAAGCGGAAGTGGATCATAGGGTGGGGGAGGGGGCGAAAACTCTGGGAGACTTGAGGAATGTGTGGAAGTCGAGAACATTTTCTCGGAAAGCGAAATTGGGTATGTTTGAAGGAATATTGGTTCCAACAATGTTGTATGGTTGCGAGGCGTGGGCTATGGATAGAGTTGTGCGCACGAGGATGGATATGCTAGAAATAAGATGTTTGAGGACAATGTGTGGTGTGAGGTGGTTTGATTGAGTAAGTAACGTAAGGGTAAGAGAGATGTGTGGAAATAAAAAGAGCGTGGTTGAGAGAGCAGAAGAGGGTGTTTTTGAAATGGTTTGGGCACATGGAGAGAATGAGTGAGGAAACATTGACCAAGAGGATATATGTGTCGGAGGTGGAAAAACGAGGAGAAGTGAGAGACCAAATTGGAGGTGGAAAGATGGAGTGAAAAAGATTTTGTGTGATCGGGGCCAGAACATGCAGGAGGGTGAAAGGAGGGCAAGGAATAGAGTGAATTGGATCGATGTGGTATACCGGGGTTGACGTGCTGCCAGTGGATTAAATCAGGGCATGTGAAGCGTCTGGGTTAAAGCACGGAAAGTTGTGTGGGGCCTGGATGTGGAAAGGGAGCTGTGTTTTCGGGCATTATTGCATGACAGCTAGAGACTGAGTGTAAAAGAATATGGCCTTTGTTGTCTTTTCCTAGCGCTACCTCGCACACATGAGGGGAGAGGGGGATGGTATTCCATGTGCGGCGAGGTGGCGATGGGAATGATTAAAGGCAGACAGTGTGAATTGTGTGCATGGGTATATATGTATGTCTCTGTTTGTGTATATATATGTGTGCATTAAGATGTATAGGTATGTATATTTCCGTGTGTGGACGTGTATGTATGTACATGTGTATGGGGCGGGTTGGGCCATTTCGTTTGGCAGTTTCCTTGTGCTACCTCGCAAACGCGGGAGAAAGCGACAAAGCAAAATAAATAAATAAATTAATGGTTCTCAGTGAATGTAGGTTTGCGGCAGGGGTGTGTGATGTCTCCATGGTTGTTTAATTTGTTTATGGATGGGGTTGTTAGGGAGGTAAATGCAAGAGTTTTGGAAAGAGGGGCAAGTATGAAGTCTGTTGGGGATGAGAGAGCTTGGGAAGTGAGTCAGTTGTTGTTCGCTGATGATACAGCGCTGGTGGCTGATTCATGTGAGAAACTGCAGAAGCTGGTGACTGAGTTTGGAAAAGTGTGTGGAAGAAGAAAGTTAAGAGTAAATGTGAATAAGAGCAAGGTTATTAGGTACAGTAGGGTTAAGGGTCAAGTCAATTGGGAGGTGAGTTTGAATGGAGAAATATATATATATATATATATATATATATATATATATATATATATATATATATATATATATATATATATATATATATATATATATATATATATATATATATATATATATATATATATATATATATATATATATATATATATATATATATATATATATATATATATATATATATATATATATATATATATATATATATATATATATATATATATATATATATATATATATATATATATATATATATATATATATATATATATCGGGAGCGGGAGGCCGGAAATCCTCCCCTCCTTGTATTAACTTTCTAAAATGGGAGACAGAAGAAGGAGTCACGCGGGGAGTGCTCATCCTCCTCGAAGGCTCAGAGTGGGGTGCCTAAATGTGTGTGGATGTAACCAAGATGTGAAAAAAGGAGAGATAGGTAGTATGTTTGAGGAAAGGAACCTGGATGTTTTGGCTCTGAGTGAAACGAAGCTCAAGGGTAAAGGGGAAGAGTGGTTTGGAAATGTCTGGGGAGTGAAGTCAGGGGTTAGTGAGAGGACAAGAGCAAGGGAAGGAGTAGCAATACTCCTGAAACAGGAGTTGTGGGAGTATGTGATAGAATGTAAGAAAGTAAATTCTCGATTAATATGGGTAAAATTGAAAGTTGATGGAGAGAGGTGGGTGATTATTGGTGCATATGCACCTGGGCATGAGAAGAAAGATCATGAGAGGCAAGTGTTTTGGGAGCAGCTAAATGAGTGTGTTAGCGGTTTTGATGCACGAGACCGGGTTATAGTGATGGGTGATTTGAATGCAAAGGTGAGTAATGTGGCAGTTGAGGGAATAATTGGTATGCATGGGGTGTTCAGTGTTGTAAATGGAAATGGTGAAGAGCTTGTAGATTTATGTGCTGAAAAAGGACTGATGATTGGGAATACCTGGTTTAAAAAGCGAGATATACATAAGTATACTTATGTAAGTAGGAGAGATGGCCAGAGAGCGTTATTGGATTACGGGTTAATTGACAGGCGTGCGAAAGAGAGACTTTTGGATGTCAATGTGCTGAGAGGTGCAACTGGAGAGATGTCTGATCATTATCTTGTGGAGGCTAAGGTAAAAATTAGTATGGGCTTTTCAGAAAAGAAGAGTGAATGTTGGGGTGAAGAAGATGGTGAGAGTAAGTGAGCTTGGGAAGGAGACCTGTGTGAAGAAGTATCAGGAGAGACTGTGTACAGAATGGAAAAAGGTGAGAACAATGGAAATAAGGTGAGTGGGGGAGGAATGGGATGTATTTAGGGAATCAGTGATGGATTGCGCAAAAGATTCTTGTGGCATGAGAAGAGTGGGAGGTGGGCTGTTTAGAAAGGGTAGTGAGTGGTGGGATGAAGAAGTAAGAGTATTAGTGAAAGAGAAGAGAGAGGCATTTGGACGATTTTTGCAGGGAAAAAATGCAATTCAGTGGGAGAAGTATAAAAGAAAGAGACAGGAGGTCAAGAGAAAGGTGCAAGAGGTGAAAAAAAGGGCAAATGAGAGTTGGGGTGAGAGACTATCAGTAAATTTTAGGGAGAATAAAAAGATGTGGGAGGAGTATAAAAGAAAGAGAAAGGAGGTCAAGAGAAAGGTGCAAGAGGTGAAAAAAAGGGCAAATGAGAGTTGGGGTGAGAGACTATCAGTAAATTTTAGGGAGAATAAAAAGATGTTCTGGAAGGAGGTAAATAGGGTGCGTAAGACAAGGGAGCAAATTGGAACTTCAGTGAAGGGCGTAAATGGGGAGGTGATAACAAGTAGTGGTGATGTGAGAAGGAGATGGAATGAGTATTTTGAAGGTTTGTTGAATGTGTCTGATGACAGAGTGGCAGATATAGGGTGTTTGGGTCGAGGTGGTGTGCAAAGTGAGAGGGTTAGGGAAAATGATTTGGTAAACAGAGAAGAGGTAATAAAAGCTTTGCGGAAGATGAAAGCCGGCAAGGCAGCAGGTTTGGATGGTATTGCAGTGGAATTTATTAAAAAAGGGGGTGACTGTATTGTTGACTGGTTGGTAAGGTTATTTAATGTATGTATGACTCATGGTGAGGTGCCTGAGGATTGGCGGAATGCGTGCATAGTGCCATTGTACAAAGGCAAAGGGGATAAGAGTGAGTGCTCAAATTACAGAGGTATAAGTTTGTTGAGTATTCCTGGTAAATTATATGGGAGGGTATTGATTGAGAGGGTGAAGGCATGTACAGAGCATCAGATTGGGGAAGAGCAGTGTGGTTTCAGAAGTGGTAGAGGATGTGTGGATCAGGTGTTTGCTTTGAAGAATGTATGTGAGAAATACTTAGAAAAGCAAATGGATTTGTATGTAGCATTTATGGATCTGGAGAAGGCATATGATAGAGTTGATAGAGATGCTCTGTGGAAGGTATTAAGAATATATGGTGTGGGAGGCAAGTTGTTAGAAGCAGTGAAAAGTTTTTATCGAGGATGTAAGGCATGTGTACGTGTAGGAAGAGAGGAAAGTGATTGGTTCTCAGTGAATGTAGGTTTGCGGCAGGGGTGTGTGATGTCTCCATGGTTGTTTAATTTGTTTATGGATGGGGTTATTAGGGAGGTAAATGCAAGAGTTTTGGAAAGAGGGGCAAGTATGAAGTCTGTTGGGGATGAGAGAGCTTGGGAAGTGAGTCAGTTGTTGTTCGCTGATGATACAGCGCTGGTGGCGGATTCATGTGAGAAACTGCAGAAGCTGGTGACGGAGTTTGGTAAAGTGTGTGGAAGAAGAAAGTTAAGAGTAAATGTGAATAAGAGCAAGGTTATTAGGTACAGCAGGGTTGAGGGTCAAGTCAATTGGGAGGTGAGTTTGAATGGTGAAAAACTGGAGGAAGTGAAGTGTTTTAGATATCTGGGAGTGGATCTGTCAGCGGATGGAACCATGGAAGCGGAAGTGGATCATAGGGTGGGGGAGGGGGCGAAAATTTTGGGAGCCTTGAAAAATGTGTGGAAGTCGAGAACATTATCCCGGAAAGCAAAAATGGGTATGTTTGAAGGAATAGTAGTTCCAACAATGTTGTATGGTTGCGAGGCGTGGGCTATGGATAGAGTTGTGCGCAGGAGGATGGATGTGCTGGAAATGAGATGTTTGAGGACAATGTGTGGTGTGAGGTGGTTTGATCGAGTAAGTAACGTAAGGGTAAGAGAGATGTGTTGAAATAAAAAGAGCGTGGTTGAGAGAGCAGAAGAGGGTGTTTTGAAATGGTTTGGGCACATGGAGAGAATGAGTGAGGAAAGATTGACCAAGAGGATATATGTGTCGGAGGTGGAGGGAACGAGGAGAAGAGGGAGACCAAATTGGAGGTGGAAAGATGGAGTGAAAAGGATTTTGTGTGATCGGGGCCTGAACATGCAGGAGGGTGAAAGGAGGGCAAGGAATAGAGTGAATTGGAGCGATGTGGTATACAGGGGTTGACGTGCTGTCAGTGGATTGAATCAAGGCATGTGAAGCGTCCGGGGTAAACCATGGAAAGCTGTGTAGGTATGTATATTTGCGTGTGTGGACGTGTGTATGTACATGTGTATGGGGGGGGTTGGGCCATTTCTTTCGTCTGTTTCCTTGCGCTACCTCGCAAACGCGGGAGACAGCGACAAAGAATAAAAAAAAAAAAAAAAAAAAAAGATGTTCTGGAAGGAGGTAAATAGGGTGCGTAAGACAAGGGAGCAAATGGGAACTTCAGTGAAGGGCGTAAATGGGGAGGTGATAACAAGTAGTGGTGATGTGAGAAGGAGATGGAATGAGTATTTTGAAGGTTTGTTGAATGTCTCTGATGACAGAGTGGCAGATATAGGGTGTTTGGGTCGAGGTGGTGTGCAAAGTGAGAGGGTTAGGGAAATTGATTTGGGAAACAGAGAAGAGGTAGTAAAAGCTTTGCGGAAGATGAAAGCCGGCAAGGCAGCAGGTTTGGATGGTATTGCAGTGGAATTTATTAAAAAAGGGGGTGACTGTATTGTTGACTGGTTGGTAAGGTTATTTAATGTATGTATGACTCATGGTGAGGTGCCTGAGGATTGGCGGAATGCGTGCATAGTGCCATTGTACAAAGGCAAAGGGGATAAGAGTGAGTGTTCAAATTACAGAGGTATAAGTTTGTTGAGTATTCCTGGTAAATTATATGGGAGGGTATTGATTGAGAGGGTGAAGGCATGTACAGAGCATCAGATTGGGGAAGAGCAGTGTGGTTTCAGAAGTGGTAGAGGATGTGTGGATCAGGTGTTTGCTTTGAAGAATGTATGTGAGAAATACTTAGAAAAGCAAATGGATTTGTATGTAGCATTTATGGATCTGGAGAAGGCATATGATAGAGTTGATAGAGATGCTCTGTGGAAGGTATTAAGAATATATGGTGTGGGAGGCAAGTTGTTAGAAGCAGTGAAAAGTTTTTATCGAGGATGTAAGGCATGTGTACGTGTAGGAAGAGAGGAAAGTGATTGGTTCTCAGTGAATGTAGGTTTGCGGCAGGGGTGTGTGATGTCTCCATGGTTGTTTAATTTGTTTATGGATGGGGTTGTTAGGGAGGTAAATGCAAGAGTCTTGGAAAGAGGGGCAAGTATGAAGTCTGTTGGGGATGAGAGAGCTTGGGAAGTGAGTCAGTTGTCGTTCGCTGATGATACAGCGCTGGTGGCGGATTCATGTGAGAAACTGCAGAAGCTGGTGACGGAGTTTGGTAAAGTGTGTGGAAGAAGAAAGTTAAGAGTAAATGTGAATAAGAGCAAGGTTATTAGGTACAGTAGGGTTGAGGGTCAAGTCAATTGGGAGGTGAGTTTGAATGGAGAAAAACTGGAGGAAGTGAAGTGTTTTAGATATCTGGGAGTGTATCTGTCAGCGGATGGAACCATGGAAGCGGAAGTGGATCATAGGGTGGGGAGGGGGCGAAAATTTTGGGAGCCTTGAAAAATGTGTGGAAGTCGAGAACATTATCCCGGAAAGCAAAAATGGGTATGTTTGAAGGAATAGTAGTTCCAACAATGTTGTATGGTTGCGAGGCGTGGGCTATGGATAGAGTTGTGCGCAGGAGGATGGATGTGCTGGAAATGAGATGTTTGAGGACAATGTGTGGTGTGAGGTGGTTTGATCGAGTAAGTAACGTAAGGGTAAGAGAGATGTGTGGAAATAAAAAGAGCGTGGTTGAGAGAGCAGAAGAGGGTGTTTTGAAATGGTTTGGGCACATGGAGAGAATGAGTGAGGAAAGATTGACCAAGAGGATATATGTGTCGGAGGTGGAGGGAACGAGGAGAAGAGGGAGACCAAATTGGAGGTGGAAAGATGGAGTGAAAAGGATTTTGTGTGATCGGGGCCTGAACATGCAGGAGGGTGAAAGGAGGGCAAGGAATAGAGTGAATTGGAGCGATGTGGTATACAGGGGTTGACGTGCTGTCAGTGGATTGAATCAAGGCATGTGAAGCGTCCGGGGTAAACCAAGGAAAGCTGTGTAGGTATGTATATTTGCGTGTGTGGACGTGTGTATGTACATGTGTATGGGGGGGGTTGGGCCATTTCTTTCGTCTGTTTCCTTGCGCTACCTCGCAAACGCGGGAGACAGCGACAAAGTATAAAAAAAAAAATATATATATATATATATATATATATATATATATATATATATATATATATATATATATACATATATATATATATATATATATATATATATATATATATATATATATATATATATATATATATATATATATATGTATATATATATATATATATATATATATATATATATATATATATATATATATATATATATATATATATATATATATATATATATATTATCCCTGGGGATAGGGGAGAATGAATACTTCCCACGCATTCTTCACGTGTCGTAGAGGGCGACTAAGAGGGGACAGGAGCGGGGGGCCAGAAACCCTCCCCTCCTTGTACTTTAACTTTCTAAAAGGGGAAACAGAAGAAGGAGTAACGCGAGGAGTGCTCATCCTCCTGGAAGGCTCAGATTCAGGTGTCTAAATATGTGTGGATGTAACCAAGATGAGAAAAAAGGAGAGATAGGTAGTATGATTGAGGAAAGGAACCTAGATGTTTTGGCTCTGAGTTAAATGAACCTCAAGGGTAAAGGGAAAGAGTGGGTTGGGAATATCTTGGGAGTAAATTAAGGGTTAGTGAGAGGACAAGAGCAAGGGAAGGAGTAGCACTACTCCTGAATCAGGAGTTGTGGGAGTATGTGATAGAGTGTAAGAAAGTAAATTCTAGATTGATATGGGGAAAACTGAAAGTTGATGGAGAGAGATGGATGATTATTGGTGCATATGCACCTGGGCATGAGAAGAAAGATCATAAGAGAGAAATGTTTTAGGAGCAGCTGAATTAGTGTGTTAGTGGTTTTTATGCAAATGGATGGGTGATTGAATGCAAAGGTGAGTAATGTGGCAGTTGATGGAATAATTGGTATACAAGGAGTGTTCAGTGTTGTAAATGGAAATGGTAAAGAGCTTTTAAATATTTGTGCTAAAAAAGGACTGGTGATTGGGAATACATGGTTTAAAAAGCGAGATATACATAAGTATAAGTATGTAAGTAGGAGAGATGGCCAGAGAGCGTTATTGGATTACGTGTTAATTGATAGACGCACGAAAGAGAGACTTTTGGATGTTAATATGCTGAGAGGTGCAACTGGAGGGATGTCTGATCATTATCTTGTGGAGGCGTAGGTGAAGATTTGTGTGGGTTTTCAGAAAAGAAGAGAGAATGTTGGGGTGAAGAGAGTGGTGAGAGTAACTGAGCTAGGGAAGTAGACTTTTGTGAGGAAGTACCAGTAGAGATTCAGTACAAGATGGAAAAAGGTGAGAACAAAGGAGGTAAGGGGAATGAGGGAGGAATGGGATGTATTTAGGGAAGCAGTGATGTTTTGCGCAAAAGATGCTTGTGGCATGAGAAGCGTGGGAGATGGGTTGATTAGAAAAGTTAGTGAGTGGTGGGATGAAGAATGAAGATTATTATTGAAAGTGAAGAGAGAGGCATTTCGACGATTTTTGTAGGGAAAAAATTCAATTGAGTGGGAGAGGTATAAAAGAAAGAGGCAGGAGGTTAAGAGAAAGGTGCAAGAGGTGAAAAAAAGGGCAAATGAGAATTGGGGTGAGAGAGTATCATTAAATTTCAGGGAGAATAAAAAGATGTTTTGCAAGGAGGTAAATAAAGTGCGTAAGACAAGGGAGCAAATGGGAACTTCAGTGAAGGGGGCTAATGGGGAGATGATAACAAGTATTGGTGATGTAAGAAGGAGATGGAGTGAGTATTTTGAAGGTTTGTTGAATGTGTTTCATGATAGAGTGGCAGATATAAGGTGTTTTGTTCGAGGTGGTGTGCAAAGTGAGAGGGTTAGGGAAAATGATTTGGTAAATAGAGAAGAGGTAGTAAAAGCTTTACGGAAGATGAAAGCCGGCAAGGCAGCAGGTTTGGATGGTATTGCAGTGGAATTTATTAAAAAGGTGGGTGAGCGTATTGCTCACTGGTTGGTAAGTTTATTTAATGTATGTATGATTCATGGTGAGGTGCCTGAGGATTGGCGGAATGCTTGCATAGTGCCACTGTATAAAGGCAAAGGGGATAAGAGTGAATGCTCAAAAAACAGAGGTATAAATTTGTTGAATATTCCTGGTATATTATATGGGAGGGTATTGATTGAGAAGGTGAATGCATGTACATAACATCATATTTGGGAAGAGCACTGTGGTTTCAGAAGTGGTAGAGGATGTGTGGATCAGGTGTTTGCTTTGAAGAATGTATGTGAGAAATACTTAGAAAAGCAAATGGATTTGTATGTAGCATTCATGGATCTGGAGAAGGCATATGATAGAGTTGATAGAGATGCTCTGTGGAAAGTTTTAAGAATATATGATGGGGGAGGCAAGCTGTTAGAAAAAGTGAAAATTTTTATCGAGGATTTAAGACATGTGTACGTGTAGGAAGAGAGGAAAGTGATTGGTTCTCAGTGAATGTAGGTTTACGGCAGTGGTGTGTGATGTCTCCACGGTTGTTTAATTTGCTTATGGATGGGGTTGTTACGGAGGTGAATGCAGGAGTTTTGGAAAGAGGGGCAAGTATGAAGTCTGTTTTGGATGAGAGAGCTTGGGAGGTGAGTCAGTTGTTTTTCGCTGATGATACAGCGCTGTTGGCTGATTCATGTGAG
This sequence comes from Panulirus ornatus, assembly GCF_036320965.1. NCBI lineage: Eukaryota > Metazoa > Arthropoda > Malacostraca > Decapoda > Palinuridae > Panulirus > Panulirus ornatus. The sequence continues at coordinate 24,072,507 of NC_092269.1, forward strand.
AAACTGCAGAAGCTGGTGACTGAGTTTGGTAAAGTGTGTGAAAGAAGAAAGTTAAGAGTAAATGTGAATAAGAGCAAGGTTACTAGGTACAGTAGGGTTGAGGGTCAAGTCAATTGGGAGGTAAGTTTGAATGGTGAAAAACTGGAGGAAGTAAAGTGGTTTAGATATCTGGGAGTGGATCTGAAAGCGGATGGAACCATGGAAGCGGAAGTGAATCATAGGTTGGGGGAGGAGGCGATAATCCTGTGAGCATTGAAGAATGTGTTGAAGTCGAGAACATTTTCTCGGAAAGCAAAAATGGGTATGTTTGAAGGAACAGTGGTTCCAACAATGTTGTATGGTTGCGAGGCGTGGGCTATGGATAGAGTTGTGCGCAGGTGGCTGGAAAACTAGATGTTTAAGGAAAATGTGTGGTGTGAGGTGGTTTGATCGAGTAAGTAATGTAAGGGTAAGAGAGATGTGTGGAAATAAAAAGAGCGTGGTTGAGATAGCAGAAGAGGGTGTTTTGAAATGGTTTGGGCACATGAAGAGAATGAGTGAGGAAAGATTGACCAAGAGGATATATATGTCGGAGGTGGAGGGAACGAGGAGAAATGGGAGACCAAATTTGAGGTGGAAAGATGGAGTGAAAAGATTTTGAGTGATCGGGGCCTAAACATCCAGGAGGGTGAAAGGCGGGCAAGGAATAGAGTAAATTGGATCGATGTGGTATACCAGGGTTGACGTTCTGTCAGTGGATTGAATCAGGGTATGTGAAGCGTCTGGGGTAAACCATGGAAAGTTGTGTGGGGCCTGGATGAGGAAAGGGAGCTGTTGTTTCGGGCATTATTGCATGACAGCTAGAGACTGAGTATGAACGAATGGGGCCTTTCTTGTCTTTTCCTAGCGCTACCTCGCACACATTAGGGGTGAGGGGGATGGTATTCCATGTCCGGCGAGGTGGCGATGGGAATGAATAAAGGCAGACAGTGTGAATTGTGTGCATGGGTATATATGTATGTGTCTGTGTGTGTACATATATGTTTACATTGAGATGTATAGATGTGTATATTTGCGTGTGTGGACGTGTATGTACATACATGTGTATGTGGGTGGGTTGGGCCATTTCTTTCGGCTGTTTCCTTGCGCTACCTCGCAAACGCGGGAGACAGCGACAACGCAAGATAAATAAATATATATACATATATATATATATATATATATATATATATTTTCCCTGGGGATACGGGAGAAAAAATACTTCCAACGTATTCCCTGCGTGTCGTACAAGACGACTAAAAGGGGAGGGAGCGGGGGTCTGGAAATCCTCCCATCTCTTTTTTTTTTTTTTTTAATTTTCTAAAAGAAGGAACAGAGGGTGCCAGGTGAGGATATTCGAAAAAAGGCCCAGTCCTCTGTTAATATCGCTACCTCGCTAATGCGGGAAATGGTGAATAGTTTAAACAAAAAAAAAGAAAATATATATATATATATATATATATATATATATATATATATATATATATATATATATATATATATATATATATATATATATTATCCCTGGGGATAGGGGAGAAAGAATACTTCCCACGCATTCCTCACGTGTCGTAGAAGGCGACTAAAGGGGACAGGAGCGGGGTGCCAGAAACACTCCCCTCCTTGCATTTTAACTTTCTAAAAGGAGAAACAGAAGGAGTCACGCGAGGAGTGATCATCATCCTCGAAGTCTCAGATTGGGTGTCTAAATGTGTGTGGATGTAACCAAGATGAGAAAAAAGGAGAGATAGGTAGTAAGTTTGAGGAAAGGAACCATGATGTTTTGGCTCTAAGTGAAATGAAGCTCAAGAGTAAAGGGGAAGAGTTGTTTAGGAATGTCTTGGGAGTAAAGTCAGGGGTTAGTGAGAGGACAAGAGCAAGGGAAGGAGTAGCACTACTCCTGAATCAGGAGTTGTGGGAGTAATTGATAGAGTGTAAGAAAGTAAATTATAGTATGATATGGGTAAAGCTGAAAGTTGATGGAGAGAGATGGGTGATTATTGGTGCATATGCACCTGGGCATGAGAAGAAAGATCATGAGAGGCAAGTGTTTTAGGAGCAGCTGAATGAGTGTGTTAGTGGTTTTGATGCAAAAGACCGGGTTATAGTGATGGGTGATTTTAATGCAAAGGTGAATAATGTGGCAGTTGAGGGAATAATTGGTATACATAGAGTGTTCAGTGTTGTAAATGGAAATGGTAAAGAGCTTGTAGATTTATGTGCTGAAAAAGGACTGGTGATTGGGAATACCTGGTTTAAAAAGCGAGATACACATAAGGATACGTATGTAAGTAGTAGAAATGGCCAAAGAGCGTTATTGGATTACGTGTTAATTGCTAGACGCACGAAAGAGAGACTTTTGGATGTTAATGTACTGAGAGGTGCAACTGGAGGGATGTCTGATCATTATCTTGTGTAGGCGAAGGTGAAGATTTGTTTGATTTTTCGGAAAAGAAGAGAGAATGTTGGGGTGAAGAGAGTGGTGAGAGTAAGTGAGCTTCGGAAGTAGACTTGTGTGAGGAAGTACCAGGAGAGACTGAGTACAGAATGGAAAAAGGTGAGAAAAAAGGAGGTAAGGGGAGTGGGGGAGTAATGGGATGTATTTAGGGAAGCAGTGATGGCTTGCGCAAAAGATGCTTGTGGCATGAGGAGCGTGGGAGGTGGGTTGATTAGAAAAGGTAGTGAGTGGTGAAATGAAGAGGTAAGATTATTAGTGAAAGAGAAGAGAGATGCATTTGAACGATTTTTGCAGGGAAAAAATGCAAATGAGTGGGAGAGGTATAAAAGAAAGAGGCAGGAGGTCAAGAGAAAGGTGCAAGAGGTGAAAAAAAGGGCAAATGAGAGTTTGGGTGAGAGAGTATCATTAAATTTCAGGGAGAATAAAAAGATGTTTTGCAAGGAGGTAAATAAAGTGCGTAAGACAAGGTAACAAATGGGAACTTCAGTGAAGGGGGCTAATGGGGAGGTGATAACAAGTATTGGTGATATGAGAAGGAGATGGAGTGAGTGTTTTGAAGGTTTGTTGAATGTATTTGATGATAGAGTGGCAGATATAGGGTGTTTTGGTCGAGGTGGTGTGCAAAATGAGAGGGTTAAGGAAAATAATTTGGTAAATAGAGAAGAGGTTATAAAAGCTTTACGGAAGATGAAAGCCGGCAAGGCTGCAGGTTTGGATGGTATTGCAGTGGAATTTATTAAAAAAGGGGGTGACTGCATTGTTCACTGTTTGGTAAGGTTATTTAATGTATATATGACTCATGGTGAGGTCCCTGGGGATTGGCGGAATGCTTGCATATAGCCATTCTATAAAGGGAAAGGGGATAAGAGTGAGTGTTCAAATTACAGAGGTATAAGTTTGTTGATTTTTCGTGGTAAATTATATGTGAGGGTATTCATTGAGAGGGTGAAGGCATGTACAGAGCATCAGATTGGGGAAGAGCAGTGTGATTTCAGAAGTAGTATAGGATGTGTGAATCAGGTGTTTGCTTTGATGAATGTATAAGAGAAATACTTAGAAAAACATATGGATTTGTATGTAACATTAATGGATCTGGAGAAGGCATATGATAGAGTTGATAGAGATGCCCTGTGGAAGGTATTAAGAATATATGGTGGGGGAGGCAAGTTGTTAAAAGCAGTGAAAAGTTTTTATCGAGGATGAAAGGCATGTGTACATGTAGGGAGAGAGGAAAGTGATTGGTTCTCAATGAATGTAGGTTTGCGGTAGGGGTGTGTGGTCTCTCCATGGTTGTTAATTTGTTAATGGATGGGGTTGTTAGTTAGGTGAATGTAAGAGTTTTGGAAAGAGGGCAAGTATGAAGTCTATTGTGGATGAGAGAGCTTGGGAAGTGAGTCAGTTGTTGTTCGCTGATGATACAGCGCTGGTGGCTGATTGATGTGAGAAACTGCAGATGCTGGTGACTGAGTTTGGCAAATATGTGAAAGAAGAAAGGTAAGAGTAAATGTGAATAAGAGCAAGGTTATTAGGTACAGTAGGGTTGAGGGTCAAGTCAATTGGGAGGTAAGTTTGAATGGAAAAAAACTGGAAGAACTAAAGTGTTTTAGATATCTGGGAGTGAATCTGGCGGCGGATGGAACCATGGAAGCGGAAGTGAATCATAGGGTGGGGGAGGGGGCGAAACTCCTGGGAGAATTTAAGAATGTGTGAAAGTCGAGAACATTATCTCGGAAAGCAAAAATGGGTATGTTTGAAGGAATAGTGGTTCCAACAATGTTGTATGGTTGCGAGGCGTGGGCTATGGATAAAGTTGTGCGCAGGGGGGTGGATGTGCTGGAATTGAGAAGTTTGAGAACAATTTGTGATGTGAGGTGGTTTGATCGAGTAAGTAATGTAAGGGTAAGAGAGATGTGCGGAAATAAAAAGAGCGTGGTTGAGAGAGCAGAAGGGGGTGTTTTGAAATGGTTTGGGCACATGAAGAGAATGAGTGAGGAAAGATTGACCAAGAGGATATATGTGTCGGAGGTGGAGGGAACGAGGAGAAGTGGGAGACAAAATTGGAGGTGGAAAGATGGAGTGAAAAAGATTTTGAGTGATCGGGGCCTGAACATGCAGGAGGGTGAAAGGCGGGCAAGGAATAGAGTGAATTGGATCAATATGGTATACCGGGGAAACAGAAGAATATATATATATATATATATATATATATATATATATATATATATATATATATATATATATATATATATATATATATATATTATCCCTGGGGATAGGGGAGAAAGAATACTTCCCACGCATTCCTCACGTGTCGTAGAAGGCGACTAAAGGGGACGGGAGCGGGGTGCCAAAAACCCTCCCCTCCTTGTATTTTAACTTTCTAAAAGGGGAAACAGAAGAAGGAGTCACGCGAGGAGTGATCATCATCCTCGAAGTCTCAGATTGGGTGTCTAAATGTGTGTGGATGTAACCAAGATGAGAAAAAAGGAGAGATAGGTAGTAAGTTTGAGGAAAGGAACCAGGATGTTTTGGCTCTAAGTGAAATGAAGCTCAAGGGTAAAGGGGAAGAGTGGTTTGGGAATGTCTTGGGAGTAAAGTCAGGGGTTTGTGAGAGGACAAGAGCAAGGGAAGGAGTAGCACTACTCCTGAATCAGGAGTTGTGAAAGTATTTGATAGAGTGTAAGAAAGTAAATTCTAGATTGATATGGGTAAAGCTGAAAGTTGATGGAGAGAGATGGGTGATTATTGGTGCATATGCACCTGGGTATGAGAAGAAAGATCATGACAGGCAAGTGTTTTAGGAGCAGCTGATTGAGTGTTAGTGGTTTTGATGCAAAAGACCGGGTTATAGTGATGGGTGATTTGAATGCAAAGGTGAGTAATGTGGTAGTTGAGGGAATAATTGGTATACATAGAGTGTTCATTGTTGTATATGGAAATGGTAAAGAGCTTGTAGATTTATGTGATGAAAAAGGACTGGTGATTGGGAATACCTGGTTTAAAAAGCGAGATATACATAAGGATACGTATGTAAGTAGGAGAGATGGCCAAAGAGCTTTATTGGATTACGTGTTAATTGATAGACGCACGAAAGAGAGACTTTTGGATGTTAATGTGCTGAGAGGTGCAACTGGAGGGATGTCTGATCATTATCTTGTGGAGGCGAAGGTGAAGATTTGTTTGATTTTTCAGAAAAGAAGAATGTTGGGGTGAAGAGAGTGGTGAGAGTAAGTGAGCTTCGGAAGTAGACTTGTGTGAGGAAGTACCAGGAGAGACTGAGTACAGAATGGAAAAAGGTGAGAACAAAGGAGGTAAGGGGAGTGGGGGAGGAATGGGATGTATTTAGGGAAGCAGTGATGGCTTGCGCAAAAGATGCTTGTGGCATGAGAAGCGTGGGAGGTGGGTTCATTAGAAAAGGTAGTGAATGGTGAAATGAAGAGGTAAGATTATTAGTGAAAGAGAAGAGAGAGGCATTTGGACGTCTTTTGCAGGAAAAAAATGCAAATGAGTAGGAGAGGTATAAAAGAAAGAGGCAGGAGGACAAGAGAAAGGTGCAAGAGGTGAAAAAAAGGGCAAATGAGAGTTTGTGTGAGAGAGTATCATTAAATTTCAGGGAGAATAAAAAGATGTTTTGCAAGGAGGTAAATAAAGTGCGTAAGACAAGGTAACAAATGGGAACTTCAGTGAAGGGGGCTAATGGGGAGATGATAACTAGTATTTGAGATATGAGAAGGAGATGGAGTGAGTAGTTTGAAGATTTGTTGAATGTGTTTGATGATAGAGTGGCAGATATAGGGTGTTTTGGTCGAGGTGGTGTGCAAAATGAGAGGGTTAGGGAAAATGATTTGGTAAATAGAGAAGAGGTAGTAAAAGCTTTACGGAAGATGATGCCGGCAAGGCAGCAGGTTTGGATGGTATTGCAGTGGAATTTATTAAAAAAGGGGGTGACTGCATTGTTGACTGTTTGGTAAGGTTATTTGATGTATATATGACTCATGGTGAGGTGCCTGGGGATTGGCGGAATGCTTGCATATTGCCATTCTATAAACGCAAAGGGGATAAGAGTGAGTGTTCAAATTACAAAGGTATAAGTTTGTTGATTATTCCTGTTATATTATATGTGAGAGTATTCATTGGGAGGGTGAAGGCATGTACAGAGCATCAGATTGGGGAAGAGCAGTGTGGTTTCAGAAGTGGTAGAGGATGTGTGGATCAGGTGTTTGCTTTGAGGAATGTATAAGAGTAATACTTAGAAAAACATATGGATTTGTATGTAGCATTAATGGATCTGGAGAAGGCATATGGCAGAGTTTATAGAGATGCTCTGTAGAAGGTATTAAGAATATATGGTGGGGGAGGCAAGTTGTTAGAAACAGTGAAAAGTTTTTATCGAGGATGAAAGGCATGTGTACATATAGGGAGAGAGGAAAGTGATTGGTTCTCAGTGAATATAGGTTTGCGGCAGGGGTGTGTGGTGTCTCCATGGTTGTTTAATTTGTTTATGGATGGGGTTGTTAGTTAGGTGAATGCAAGAGTTTTCGAAAGAGGGGCAAGTATGAAGTCTATTGTGGATGAGAGAGCTTGGGAAGTGAGTCAGTTGTTGTTCGCTGATGATACAGCGCTGGTGGCTGATTTATGTGAGAAACTGCAGAAGCTGTTCACTGAGTCTCGCAAATGTGTGAAAGAAGAAAGGTAAGAGTAAATGTGAATAAGAGAAGGTTGTTAGGTACAGTAGGGTTGAGGGTCAAGTCAATTGGGAGGTAAGTTTGAATGGAAAAAAACTGGAGGAAGTAAAGTGTTTTAGATATCTGGGAGTGGATCTGGCAGCGGATAGAACCATGGAAGCGGAAGTGAAGCATAGGGTGGATGAGGGGGCGAAACTCCTGGGAGCATTTAAGAATGTTTGAAAGTCGAGAACATTATCTCGGAAAGCAAAAATGTGTATGTTTGAAGGACTAGTGGTTCCAACAATGTTGTATGGTTGCGAGGCGCAGGCTATGGATAGAGTTGTGCGCAGGGGGGTGGATGTGCTGAAATTGAGAAGTTTAGAACAATGTGTAATATGAGGTGGTTTGATCGAGTAAGTAATGTAAGGGTAAGAGAGATGTGTGGAAATAAAAAGAGCGTGGTTGAGAGAGCAGAAGGGGGTGTTTTGAAATGGTTTGGGCACATGAAGAGAATGAGTGAGGAAACATTGACCAAGATGATATATGCGTCGGAGGTGGAGGGAACGAGGAGAAGTGGGAGACCAAATTGGAGGTGGAGAGATGGAGTGAAAAAGATTTTGAGTGATCGGGGCCTGAACATGCAGGAGGGTGAAAGGCGGGCAAGGAATAGAGTGAATTGGATCAATGTGGTATACCAGGGTTGACGTTCTGTCAGTGTATTGAATCAGGGCATGTGAAGCGTCTGGTGTAAACCATTGAAAGTTCTGTGTTGCCTGGATGTTTAAAGGGAGCTGTTGTTTCTTGCATTATTGCAAGACAGCTGGAAACTGAGTGTGAACGAATGGGGCCTTTGTTGTCTTTTCCTAGCGCTACCTCGCACACATGAGGGGGGAGGGGGATGGTATTCCATTTGTGGCGAGGTGGCGATGGAATGAATAAAGGTAGACAGTGTGAATTGTGTGCATGGGTATATATGTATGTGTCTGTGTGTGTATATATATGTGCACATTGATATGTATAGGTATGTATGTTTGCGTGTGTGGACGTGTATGTACATACATGTGTATGGGGGTGGGTTGGGCGATTTCGTTCGGCTGTTTCCTTGGGCTACCTCGCAAACGCGGGAGACAGCGACAAAGCAAAATAAATAGATAAATATATATATATATATATATATATATATATATATATATATATATATATATATATATATATATATATATATTATCTCTGGGGATAGGGGAGAAAGAATACTTCCCACGCATTCCTCACTCGTCGTAGAAGGCGACTAAAGGGGACGGGGGCGGGGGCGGGTGGCCAGAATCCCTCCCCTCCATGTATTTTAACTTTCTAAATGGGGAAACAGATGAAGGAGTCACACGAGGAGGGCTCATCCTTCTTGAAGGTTCAGATTGGGGTGTCTAAATGTGTGTGGATGTAACCAAGATGGAAAAAAAGGAGAGATACGTAGTATGTTTGAGGAAAGGAACCTGGATGTTTTGGCTCTGAGTGAAATGAAGCTCAAGGGTAAAGGGGAAGAGTGATTTGGGAATGTCTTGGGAGTAAAGTCAGAGGCTAGTGAGAGGACAAGAGCAAGGGAAGGAGTAGCACTACTCCTGAATCAGGAGTTGTGGGAGTATGTGATAGAGTGTAAGAAAGTAAATTTTAGATTGATATCGGTAAAACTGAAAGTTGATGGAGAGAGATGGGTGATTATTGGTGCATGTGCACCTGGGAATGAGAAGAAAGATCATGAGAGGCAAGTGTTTTAGGAGCAGCTGAATGAGTGTGTTAGTGGTTTTGATGCAAAAGATCGGGTTATAGTGATGGGTGATTTGAATGCAAAGGTGAGTAATGTGGCAGTTGAGGGAATAATTGGTATACATGGAGTGTTCGGTATTGTAAATGGAAATGGTACAGAAATTGTAGATTTATGTGCTGAAAAAGGACTGGTGATTGGGAATACCTGGTTTAAAAAGCGAGATATGTATAAGTATACGTATGTAAGTAGGAGAGATGGCCAGAGAGCGTTATTCGATTACGTGTTAATTGATAGACGCACGAAAGAGAGACTTTTGGATGATAATGTGCTGAGAGTTGCAACTGGAGGGATGTCTGATCATTATCTTGTGGAGGCGAAGGTGAAGATTTGTGGGGGTTTTCAGAAAAGAAGAGAGAATGTTGGGGTGAAGAGAGTGGTCAGAGTAAGTGAGCTTGGGAAGGAGACTTGTGTGAGGAAGTACCAGGACAGACTGAGTAGAGAATGGAAAAAGGTGAGATCAAAGGAGGTAAGGGGAGTGGTGGAGGAATGGGATATATTTTGGGAAGCAGTGATGGTTTGCGCAAAAGATGGTAGTGGCATGAGAAGCGTGGGAGGTGGGCTGATTAGAAAAGGTAGTGAGTGGTGGGATGAAGAAGGTATATTATTAGTGAAAGAGAAGAGAGAGGCATTTGGGCGATTTTTGCAGGGAAAAAATGCAAATGAGTGGGAGAGGTATAAAAGAAAGAGGGAGGAGGTCAAGAGAAAGGTGCAAGAGGTGAAAAAGAGGGCAAATGAGAGTTGGGGTGAGAGAGTATCATTAAATTTCAGGGAGAATAAAAAGATGTTTTGTAAGGAGGTAAATGAAGTAAGACAAGGGAGCAAATGGGAACTTCAGTTGAGGGGGCTAAAGGGGAGGTGATAACAAGTATTGGTGATGTGAGAAGGAGATGGAGTGAGTATTAGGAAGGTTTGTTGAATGTGTTTGATGATAGAGTGGCAGATATAGGGTGTTTTGGTCGAGGTGGTGTGCAAAGTGAGAGGGTTAGGGAAAATGATTTGGTAAACAGAGAAGAGGTAGTAAAAACTTAGCGAAAGATGAAAGTCGGCAATGCAGCGAGATTGGATGGGATTGCAGTGGAATCTATTAAAAAAGGGGGTGACTGTATTGTTGACTGGTTGGTAAGGTTATTTAATGTATGTATGATTCATGGTGAGGTGCCTGAGGATTGGCGGAATGCTTGCATAGTGCCATTCTATAAAGGCAAAGGTGATAAGAGTGAGTGCTCAAATTGCAGAGGTATAAGTTTGTTGAGTATTCCTGGTAAATTGTATGGGAGGGTATTGATTGAGAGGGTGAAGGCATGTACAGAGCATCAGATTTGGGAAGAGAAGTGTGGTTTCAGAAGTGGTAGAGGATGTGTGAATCAATTGTTTGCTTTGAAGAATGTATGTGAGAAATACTTAGAAAAACAAATGGATTTGTATGTAGCATTAATGGATCTGGAGAAGGCATATGATAGAGTTGATAGAGATGACCTGTGGAAGGATTTAAGAATATATGGTGTGGGAGGCAAGTTGTAAGAAGCATGAAAAGTTTTTATCGAGGATGTAAGACATGTGTACGTGTAGGAAGGGAGGAATGTGATTGGTTCTCAGTGAATGTAGGTTTGCGGCAGGGGTGTGTGATGTCTCCATGGTTGTTTAATTTGTTTATGGATGGGTTTGTTAGGGAGGTGATTGCAAGAGTTTTGGAAAGAGGGGCAAGTATGAAGTCTGTTGTGGATGAGAGAGCTTGGGAAGTGAGTCAGTTGTTGTTCGCTGATGATACAACGCTGGTGGCTGATTCATATAAAAAACTACAAAAGCTGGTGACTGAGTTTGGTAAAGTGTGTGAAAGAAGAAAGTTAAGAGTAAATGTGAATAAGAGCAAGGTTATTAGGTACAGTAGGGTTGAGGGTCAATTCAATTGGGAGATAAGTTTGAATGGAGAAAAACTGGAGGAAGTAAAGTATTTTAGATATCTGGGAGTGGATCTGGCGGCGGATGAAACAATGGAAGCGGAAGTGAATCATAGGGTGGGAATGGGCGAAAATTCTGGGATCATTGAAGTATGTTTGGAAGTCGAGAAAATTATCTCGGAAAGCAAAAATGGGTATGTTTGAAGGAATAGTGGTTCCAACAATGTTGTATGGTTGCGAGGCGTGGGCTAAGGATAGAGTTGTGCGTAGGAGGGTTAATGTGCTGGAAATGAGACGTTTGAGGACAATATGTGGTGTGAGGTGGTTTGATCGAGTAAGTAATGTAAGGGTAAGAGAGATGTGTGGTAATAAAAAGAGTGTGGTTGATAGAGCAGAAGAGGGTGTTTTGAAATGGTTTGGTCACATGAAGAGAATGAGTGAGGAAAGATTGACAAAGAGGATATATGTGTCGGAGGTGTAGGGAACGAGAAGTGGGAGACCAAACTGGAGTTGGAAAGATGGAGTGAAAATGATTTTGAGTGATCGGGGCCTGAACATGCAAGAGGGTGAAAGGCGTGCAAGGAACAGAGTGAATTGGAACGATGTGGTATACCGGGGTCGACCTGCTGTCAATGGATTGAACCAGGACACGTGAAGCGTCTGGAGTAAACCATGGAAAGTTGTGTGGGATCTGGATGTGGAAAGATAGCTGTGGTTTCGGTGCATTATTACATGACAGCTAGAGACTAAGTGTGAACGAATGGGACCTTTGGTGTCTTTTCCCAGCGCTACATCGCACACATGATGGGGGAGAGGGTTGTTATTCCATGTGTGGTGGGGTGGCGATGGGAACAAATATGTCTGTGTGTATATATATATGTGTACATTGAGATGTATAGGTATGTATATTTGCGTGTGTGGACGTGTATGTATATACATGTGTATGTGGGCGGGTTGGGCCATTCTTTCGTCTGTTTCCTTGAGCTACCTCGCTAACGCGCGAGACACCGACAAAGCAAAATAAGATAATAAAAATATATATATATATATATATATATATATATATATATATATATATATATATATATATATATATATATATATATATATATATAAATATATATATATATATATATATATATATATATATATATATATATATATATATATATATATATATATATATATATATATATATATATATATATATATATATATAAATATATATATATATATTTATATATATATATATATATATATATATATATATATATATATATATATATATATATATATATATATATATATATATATATATATATATATATATATATATATATATATATGCATGTATATATATATATATATATATATATATATATATATATATATATATATATATATATATATATATATATATATATATATATATATATATATATATATATATATATATATATATATATATATATATATATATATATATATATATATATATATATATGCATGTATATATATATTTATATATATATATATATATATATATATATATATATATATATATATATATATATATATATATATATATATATATATATATATATATATATATATACATGCATATATATATATATATATATATATATATATATATATATATATATATATATATATATATATATATATATATATATATATATATATATATATATATATATATATTGGAAAGGATCACAATTTTGCCCGTGATCAAGATATTCCTAAGAGTCCACGGGGAAAATGAAACACGAAAAGTTCCCACGTGCACTTTCGTGTAATAATCACATCATCAGGAGAGACACAAGTGAAAAATATAACAGTCAGTTGATATACATCGAGGAAACGAAACTAGGACGCCATTTGGTAAACATGTGATTGTCCAAAACATACAACGAGCGTTCATAAACTTATCGTTTTACAAATCTTATCAACAATAAAGTTACTCCAGTTAATACAATGATCATAGTTTTTAACATGATTAAACAAGGCATTTGATTCTTGTCCCGTTCTTTTACTATATTCATGTTGCTTAAGTCTAAGTGAAAGATCCTTACCAGTCTGACCAACAAAAAATTTATCACAGTTTCCACAAGGAACTTTATAGATGCAACCAAGAAAATTTTCTGATGAATTCCTGATTAAGATATTCTTTATAGTATTATTGTTGCTAAAGGCAACATTTACATTAAATGATTTAAGGAACATGGGAAGCAAAGTGAAATTATTATCAAAAGGGAGAACTAAAAGATTTTTGGTGTCAATGGGAATTTTGGGCTCAACTCTATAAAATGATTTCTTTGCTAACTTAAGGGATTTATCAATGAAAGTTCTAGGGGACTTTAACTTAGATCCAATAGAATATATCTTCTCAAACTCATCATTAATAAACTCTGGACGGCAAATACGTAATGCCCTTAGGAACATAGATTGAAATGATAATTTAACTCTGTCATGTTGAGATGAGTAATAATGGATACATGAGCATACATTGGTGGGTTTTCTGTATATGCTAAACTTAAACTTGTTTCCTTCTCTATGGATCATGCAATCTAAAAATGGTAACATTACCATTATTTTCATTTTATACAGTAAATTTGATGGAAGGTACTAAATTTTTAAGGGGAGAAATATTTGTAAATTTTCATTTGTTGGCCAAACACAAAGAACATCATCTACATACCTAAGCCAAATTGCATTAGAAGGTAAGATATCCTTTAGTAATTTTGCTTCAAAAAATTCCTTATAAAGATTACTTAGTACAGGTGAAAGAGGGTTACAAATTGCCATCCCAAATTTTTGATCATAATAATCTCCATTAGATTGAAATACACAGTGTTTATACACAATTTTATCAGTTCAATGAAATTAGACTTTGAAACAAGTAAATGAATATCATCCAAGATATCAAATAAATGTTATAAAAGGTCATCAACTGGAACTTTAGTGAAAAGTGATGAAACATCAAAGCCAACTAGTTTGAAATCAATATTAATTGGATCTAAGTTGAAGTACCCTAGATCTTTCATTGATAAATCCATTAAGTTACCAAAAGAATCATTTTATAGAGTTGAGCCCAAACCTCCCATTGACACCAAAAATCTTTTAGTTCTCCCTTTTATCAATAATTTCACTTTGCTTCCCATGTTGCTTAAATCCTTTGATGTAAATGTTGCCTTTACCAAATATATATATATATATATATATATATATATTTTTTTTTTTTTATACTTTGTCGCTGTCTCCCGCGTTTGCGAGGTAGCGCAAGGAAACAGACGAAAGAAATGGCCCAACCCCCCCCCCCCATACACATGTACATACACACGTCCACACACGCAAATATACATACCTACACAGCTTTCCATGGTTTACCCCAGACGCTTCACATGCCTTGATTCAATCCACTGACAGCACGTCAACCCCTGTATACCACATCGCTCCAATTCACTCTATTCCTTGCCCTCCTTTCACCCTCCTGCATGTTCAGGCCCCGATCACACAAAATCTTTTTCACTCCATCTTTCCACCTCCAATTTGGTCTCCCTCTTCTCCTCGTTCCCTCCACCTCCGACACATATATCCTCTTGGTCAATCTTTCCTCACTCATTCTCTCCATGTGCCCAAACCATTTCAAAACACCCTCTTCTGCTCTCTCAACCACGCTCTTTTTATTTCCACACATCTCTCTTACCCTTACGTTACTTACTCGATCAAACCACCTCACACCACACATTTTCCTCAAACATCTCATTTCCAGCACATCCATCCTCCTGCGCACATCTCTATCCATAGCCCACGCCTCGCAACCATACAACATTGTTGGTACCACTATTCCTTCAAACATACCCATTTTTGCTTTCCGAGATAATGTTCTCGACTTCCACACATTTTTCAAGGCTCCCAAAATTTTCGCCCCCTCCCCCACCCTATGATCCACTTCCGCTTCCATGGTTCCATCCGCTGACATATCCACTCCCAGATATCTAAAACACTTCACTTCCTCCAGTTTTTCTCCAGTCAAACTCACCTCCCAATTGACTTGACCCTCACCCCTACTGTACCTAATAACCTTGCTCTTATTCACATTTACTCTTAACTTTCTTCTTCCACACACTTTACCAAACTCAGTCACCAGCTTCTGCAGTTTCTCACATGAATCAGCCACCAGCGCTGTATCATCAGCGAACAACAACTGACTCACTTCCCAAGCTCTCTCATCCCCAACAGACTTCATACTTGCCCCTCTTTCCAGGACTCTTGCATTTACCTCCCTAACAACCCCATCCATAAACAAATTAAACAACCATGGAGACATCACACACCCCTGCCGCAAACCTACATTCACTGAGAACCAATCACTTTCCTCTCTTCCTACACGTACACATGCCTTACATCCTCGATAAAAACTTTTCACTGCTTCTAACAACTTGCCTCCCACACCATATATTCTTAATACCTTCCACAGAGCATCTCTATCAACTCTATCATATGCCTTCTCCAGATCCATAAATGCTACATACAAATCCATTTGCTTTTCTAAGTATTTCTCACATACATTCTTCAAAGCAAACACCTGATCCACACATCCTCTACCACTTCTGAAACCGCACTGCTCTTCCCCAATCTGATGCTCTGTACATGCCTTCACCCTCTCAATCAATACCCTCCCATATAATTTACCAGGAATACTCAACAAACTTATACCTCTGTAATTTGAGCACTCACTCTTATCCCCTTTGCCTTTGTACAATGGCACTATGCACGCATTCCGCCAATCCTCAGGCACCTCACCATGAGTCATACATACATTAAATAACCTTACCAACCAGTCAACAATACAGTCACCCCCTTTTTTAATAAATTCCACTGCAATACCATCCAAACCTGCTGCCTTGCCGGCTTTCATCTTCCGCAAAGCTTTTACTACCTCTTCTCTGTTTACCAAATCATTTTCCCTAACCCTCTCACTTTGCACACCACCTCGACCCAAACACCCTATATCTGCCACTCTGTCATCAGACACATTCAAGAAACCTTCAAAATACTCATTCCATCTCCTTCTCACATCACCGCTACTTGTTATCACCTCCCCATTTACGCCCTTCACTGAAGTTCCCATTTGCTCCCTTGTCTTACGCACCCTATTTACCTCCTTCCAGAACATCTTTTTATTCTCCCTAAAATTTACTGATAGTCTCTCACCCCAACTCTCATTTGCCCTTTCTTTCACCTCTTGCACCTTTCTCTTGACCTCCTGTCTCTTTCTTTTATACTTCTCCCACTCAATTGCATTTTTTCCCTGCAAAAATCGTCCAAATGCCTCTCTCTTCTCTTTCACCAATACTCTTACTTCTTCATCCCACCACTCACTACCCTTTCTAAACAGCCCACCTCCCACTCTTCTCATGCCACAAGCATCTTTTGCGCAATCCATCACTGATTCCCTAAATACATCCCATTCCTCCCCCACTCCCCTTACTTCCATTGTTCTCACCTTTTTCCATTCTGTACACAGTCTCTCCTGGTACTTCCCCACACAGGTCTCCTTCCCAAGCTCACTTACTCTCACCACCTTCTTCACCCCAACATTCACTCCTCTTTTCTGAAAACCCATACTAATCTTCACCTTAGCCTCCACAAGATAATGATCAGACATCCCTCCAGTTGCACCTCTCAGCACATTAACATCCAAAAGTCTCTCTTTCGCACGCCTGTCAATTAACACGTAATCCAATAACGCTCTCTGGCCATCTCTCCTACTTACATAAGTATACTTATGTATATCTCGCTTTTTAAACCAGGTATTCCCAATCATCAGTCCTTTTTCAGCACATAAATCTACAAGCTCTTCACCATTTCCATTTACAACACTGAACACCCCATGCATACCAATTATTCCCTCAACTGCCACATTACTCACCTTTGCATTCAAATCACCCATCACTATAACCCGGTCTCGTGCATCAAAACCGCTAACACACTCATTCAGCTGCTCCCAAAACACTTGCCTCTCATGATCTTTGTTCTCATGCCCAGGTGCATATGCACCAATAATCACCCACCTCTCTCCATCAACTTTCAATTTTACCCATATTAATCGAGAATTTACTTTCTTACATTCTATCACATGCTCCCACAACTCCTGTTTCAGGAGTATATATATATATATATATATATATATATATATATATATATATATATATATATATATATTTTTTTTTTCTTCTTTTTTTTTTTACTTTGTCGCTGTCTCCCGCGTTTGCGAGGTAGCGCAAGGAAACAGACGAAAGAAATGGCCCAACCCCCCCCATACACATGTATATACATACGTCCACACACGCAAATATACATACCTACACAGCTTTCCATGGTTTACCCCAGACGCTTCACATGCCTTGATTCAATCCACTGACAGCACGTCAAGCCCGGTATACCACATCGCTCCAATCCACTCTATTCCTTGCCCTCCTTTCACCCTCCTGCATGTTCAGGCCCCAATCACACAAAATCTTTTTCACTCCATCTTTCCACCTCCAATTTGGTCTCCCTCTTCTCCTTGCTCCCTCCACCTCCGACACATATATCCTCTTGGTCAATCTTTCCTCACTCATCCTCTCCATGTGCCCAAACCACTTCAAAACACCCTCTTCTGCTCTCTCAACCATGCTCTTTTTATTTCCACACATCTCTCTTACCCTTACGTTACTCACTCGATCAAACCACCTCACACCACACATTTTCCTCAAACATCTCATTTCCAGCACATCCATCGTCCTGCGCACAACTCTATCCATAGCCCACGCCTCGCAACCATACAACATTGTTGGAACCACTATTCCTTCAAACATACCCATTTTTGCTTTCCTAGATAATGTTCTCGACTTCCACACATTCTTCAAGGC
Source organism: Panulirus ornatus (assembly GCF_036320965.1). NCBI lineage: Eukaryota > Metazoa > Arthropoda > Malacostraca > Decapoda > Palinuridae > Panulirus > Panulirus ornatus. The sequence goes on from NC_092269.1 coordinate 24,090,308, forward strand.
CCCCAGAATTTTCGCCCCCTCCCCCACCCTATGATCCACTTCCGCATCCATGGTTCCATCCGCTGCCAGATCCACTCCCAGATATCTAAAACACTTCACTTCCTCCAGTTTTTCTCCATTCAAACTCACCTCCCAATTGACTTGACCCTCAACCCTACTGTACCTAATAACATTTACTCTTAACTTTCTTCTTCCACACACTTTACCAAACTCAGTCACCAGCTTCTACAGTTTCTCACATGAATCAGCAACCAGCGCTGTATCATCAGCGAACAACAACTGACTCACTTCCCAAGCTCTCTCATCCCCAACAGACTTCATACTTGCCCCTCTTTCCAAAACTCTTGCATTTACCTCCCTAACAACCCCATCCATAAACAAATTAAACAACCATGGAGACATCACACACCCCTGCCGCAAACCTACATTCACTGAGAACCAATCACTTTCCTCTCTTCCTACACGTACACATGCCTTACATCCTCGATAAAAACTTTTCACTGCTTCTAACAACTTTCCTCCCACACCATATATTCTTAATACCTTCCACAGAGCATCTCTATCAACTCTATCATATGCCTTCTCCAGATCCATAAATGCTACATACAAATCCATTTCCTTTTCTAAGTATTTCTCACATACATTCTTCAAAGCAAACACCTGATCCACACATCCTCTACCACTTCTGAAACCACACTGCTCTTCCCCAATCTGATGCTCTGTACATGCCTTCACCCTCTCAATCAATACCCTCCCATATAATTTACCAGGAATACTCAACAAACTTATACCTCTGTAATTTGAGCACTCACTCTTATCCCCTTTGCCTTTGTACAATGGCACTATGCACGCATTCCGCCAATCCTCAGGCACCTCACCATGAGTCATACATACATTAAATAACCTTACCAACCAGTCAACAATACAGTCACCCCCTTTTTTAATAAATTCCACTGCAATACCATCCAAACCTGCTGCCTTGCCGGCTTTCATCGTCCGCAAAGCTTTCACTACCTCTTCTCTGTTTACCAAATCATTTTCCCTAACCCTCTCACTTTGCACACCACCTCGACCAAAACACCCTATATCTGCCACTCTATCATCAAACACATTCAACAAACCTTCAAAATACTCACTCCATCTCCTTCTCACATCACCACTACTTGTTATCACCTCCCCATTTGCGCCCTTCACTGAAGTTCCCATTTGCTCCCTTGTCTTACGCACTTTATTTACCTCCTTCCAGAACATCTTTTTATTCTCCCTAAAATTTAATGATACTCTCTCACCCCAACTCTCATTTGCCCTTTTTTTCACCTCTTGCACCTTTCTCTTGACCTCCTTTCTCTTTCTTTTATACATCTCCCACTCAATTGCATTTTTTCCCTGCAAAAATCGTCCAAATGCCTCTCTCTTCTCTTTCACTAATACTCTTACTTCTTCATCCCACCACTCACTACCCTTTCTAATCAACCCACCTCCCACTCTTCTCATGCCACAAGCATCTTTTGCGCAATCCATCACTGATTCCCTAAATACATCCCATTCCTCCCCCACTCCCCTCTCTTCCATTGTTCTCACCTTTTTCCATTCTGTACTCAGTCTCTCCTGGTACTTCCTCACACAGGTCTCCTTCTCAAGCTCACTTACTCTCACCACCCTCTTCACCCCAACATTCACTCTTCTTTTCTGAAAACCCATACAAATCTTCACCTTAGCCTCCACAAGATAATGATCAGACATCCCTCCAGTTGCACCTCTCAGCACATTAACATCCAAAAGTCTCTCTTTCGCACGGCAGTCAATTAACACGTAATCCAATAACGCTCTCTGGCCATCTCTCCTACTTACATAAGTATACTTATGTATATCTCGCTTTTTAAACCAGGTATTCCCAATCATCAGTCCTTTTTCAGCACATAAATCTACAAGCTCTTCACCATTTCCATTTACAACACTGGACACCCCATGTATACCAATTATTCCCTCAACTGCAACATATATATATATATATATATATATATATATATATATATATATATATATATATATATATATATATATATATATATATATATATATATATATATATATATATATATATATATATATATATATATATATATATATATATATATATATGTATATATATATATATATATATATATATATATATATATATATATATATATATATATATATATATATATATATATATATATATATATATATATATATATATATATATATATATATATATATATATATATATATATATAAATATATATATATATATATATATATATATATATATATATATATATATATATTCCTATGAGTCCACGGGGAAAATGGAACACAAAAAGTTCCCAAGTGAACTTTCGCGTAATAATCACATCATGAGGGGAGACAAGAGAAAATTATAACAGTCAGTTAATATACATCGAGGAGACGAAGCTAGGACGCAATTTGGTAAACATGTTTATATATATATATATATATATATATATATATATATATATATATATATATATATATATATATATATATATATATATATATATATATATATATATATATATATATATATATATATATATATATATATATGTATATATATATATATATATATATATATATATATATATATATATATATATATATATATATATATATATATATTTTTTTTTTTTTTTTTCTTTTTTTTTCTTTGTCGCTGTCTCCCGCGTTTCCGAGGTACCGCAAGGAAACAGTCGAAAGAAATGGTCCAACCCACCCCCATACACATGTATATACGTACGTCCACACACGCAAATATACATACCTACACAGCTTTCCATGGTTTACCCCAGACGCTTCACATGCCCCGATTCAATCCACTGACAGCACGTCAACTCCGGTATACCACATCGCTTCAATTCACCCTATTCCTTGCCCTCCTTTCACCCTCCTGCATGTTCAGGCCCCGATCACACAAAATCCTTTTCACTCCATCTTTCCACCTCCAATTTGGTCTCCCTCTTCTCCTCGTTCCCTCCACCTCCGACACATATATCCTCTTGGTCAATCTTTCCTCACTCATTCTCTCCATGTGCCCAAACCATTTGAAAACACCCTCTCCTGCTCTCTTAACCACGCTCTTTTTATTTCCACACATCTCTCTTACCCTAACGTTGCTTACTCGATCAAACCACCTCACACCACACATTGTCCTCAAACATCTCATTTCCAGCACATCCATCCTCCTGCGCACAACTCTATCCATAGCCCACGCCTCGCAACCATACAACATTGTTGGAAACACTATTCCTTCAAACATACCCATTTTTGCTTTCCGAGATAATGTTCTCGACTTCCACATATTCTTCAAGGCTCCCAGAATTTTCGCCCACTCCCACACCCTATGATCCACTTCCGATTCCATGGTTCCATCAGCTGCCAGATCCACTCCCAGATATCTAAAACACTTCACTTCCTCCAGTTTTTCTCCATTCAAACTCACCTCCCAATTGACTTGACCCTTAACCCTACTGTACCTAATAACCTTGCTCTTATTCACATTTACTCTTAACTTTCTTCTTTCACACACTTTACCAAACTCAGTCACCAGCTTCTGCAGTTTCTCACATGAATCAGCAACCAGCGCTGTATCATCAGCGAACAACAACTGACTCACTTCCCAAGCTCTCTCATCCCCAACAGACTTCATACTTGCCCCTCTTTCCAAAACTCTTGCATTCACCTCCCTAACAACCCCATCCATAAACAAATTAAACAACCATGGACACATCACACACCCCTGCCGCAAACCTATATTCACTGAAAACCAATCACTTTCCTCTCTTCCTACACGTACACATTCCTTACATCCTCGATAAAAACTTTTCACTGCTTCTAACAACTTGCCTCCCACACCATATATTCTTAATACCTTCCACAGAGCATCTCTGTCAACTCTATCATATGCCTTCTCCAGATCCATAAATGCTAAATACAAATCCATTTGCTTTCTAAGTATTTCTCACATACATTCTTCAAAGCAAACACCTGATCCACACATCCTCTACCACTTCTGAAACCACACTGCTCTTCCCCATTCTGATGCTCTGTACATGCCTTTACCCTCTCAATCAATACCCTCCCATATAATTTGCCAGGAATACTCAACAAACTTATACCTCTGTAATTTGAGCACTCACTCTTATCCCCTTTGCCTTTGTACAATGGCACTATGCACGTATTCCGACAATCCTCAGGCACCTCACCATGAGTCATACATACATTAAATAACCTTACCAACCAGTCAACAATACAGTCACCTCCCCCTTTTTTAATAAATTCCACTGCAATACCATCCAAACCTGCTGCCTTGCCGGCTTTCATCTTCCGCAAAGCTTTTACTACCTCTTCTCTGTTTATCAAATCATTTTCCCTAACCCTCTCACTTTGCACACCACCTCGACCAAAACACCCTATATCTGCCACTCTATCATCAAACACATTCAACAAACCTTCAAAATATTCACTACATCTCCTTCTCACATCACCACTACTTGTTATCATCTCCCCATTTGCGCCCTTCACTGAAGTTCCCATTTGCTCCCTTGTCTTACGCACTTTATTTACCTCCATCCAGAACATCTTTTTATTCTCCCTAAAATTTAATGATACTCTCTTACCCCAACTCTCATTTGCCCTTTTTTTCAAATCTTGCACCTTTCTCTTGACCTCCTGTCTCTTTCTTTTATACGTCTCCCACTCAATTGCATTTTTTCCCTGCAAAAATCGTCCAAATGCCTCTCTCTTCTCTTTCACTAGTACTCTTACTTCTTCATCCCACCACTCACTACACTTTCTAATCAACACACCTCCCACTCTTCTCATGCCACAAGCATCTTTTGCGCAATCCATCACTGATTCCCTAAATACATCCCATTTCTCCCCCACTCCCCTTTCTTCAATTGTTCTCACCTTTTTCCATTCTGTACTCAGTCTCTCCTGGTACTTCCTCACCCAAGTCTCCTTCCCAAGCTCACTTACTCTCACCACCCTCTTCACCCCAAAATTCACTCTTCTTTTCTGAAAACCCATACAAATCTTCACCTTAGCCTCCACAAGATAATGATCAGACATTATATATATATATATATATATATATATATATATATATATATATATATATATATATATATATATATATATATATATATATATATATATATATATATATATATATATATATATATATATATATATATATATATATATATATATATATTTATATATATATATATATATATATATATATATATATATATATATTTTTTTTTTTTTTTTTTCTTTGTCGCTGTCTCCCGCGTTTGCGAGGTAGCGCAAGGAAACAGACGAAAGAAAGGGCTCAACCCACCCCCATACACATGTATATACATACGTCCACACACGCAAATATACATACCTACACAGCTTTCCATGGTTTACCCCAGACGCTTCACATACCTTGATTCAATCCACTGACAGCACGTCAACCCCGGTATACCACATCGCTGCAATTCACTCTATTCCTTGCCCTCCTTTCACCCTCCTGCATGTTCAGGCCCCAATCACACAAAATCTTTTTCACTCCATCTTTCCACCTCCAATTTGGTCTCCCTCTTCTCCTCGTTCCCTACACCTCCGACACATATATCCTCTTGGTCAATCTTTCCTCACTCATTTTCTCCATGTGCCCAAACCATTTCAAAACATCCTCTTCTGCTCTCTCAACCACGCTCTTTTTATTTCCACACATCTCTCTTACCCTTACGTTACTTACTCGATCAAACTACCTCACACCACACATTGTCCTCAAACATCTCATTTCCAGCACATCCATCCTCCTGCGCACAACTCTATCCATAGCCCACGCCTCGCAACCATACAACATTGTTGGAACCACTATTCCTTCAAACATACCCATTTTTGCTTTCCGAGATAATGTTCTCGACTTCCACACATTCCTCAAGGCTCCCAGAATTTTCGCCCTCTCCCCCACCCTATGATCCACTTCCGCTTCCATGGTTCCATCCGCTGCCAGAACCACTCCCAGATATCTAAAACACTTCACTTCCTCCAGTTTTTCTCCATTCAAACTCACCTCCCAATTGACATGACCCTCAACCCTACTGTACCTAATAACCTTGCTCTTATTCACATTTACTCTTAACTTTCTTTTTTCACACACTTTACCAAACTAGGTCACCAGCTTCTGCAGTTTCTTACATGAATCAGCCACCAGCGCTGTATCATCAGCGACCAACAACTGACTCACTTCCCAAGCTCTCTCATCCCCAACAGACTTCATAGTTGCCCCTCCTTCCAAAACTCTTGCATTCACCTCCCTAACAACCCATCCATAAACAAATTAAACAACCATGGAGACATCACACACCCCTACCGCAAACCTACATTCACTGAGAACCAATCACTTTCCTCTCTTCCTACACGTACACATGCCTTACATCCTCGATAAAAACTTTTCACTGCTTCTAACAACTTGCCTCCCACACCATATATTCTTAATACCTTCCACAGAGCATCTCTATCAACTCTATCATATGCCTTCTCCAGATCCATAAATGCTACATACAAATCCATTTGCTTTTCTAAGTATTTCTCACATACATTCTTCAAAGCAAACACCTGATCCACACATCCTCTACCACTTCTGAAACCACACTGCTCTTCCCCAATCTGATGCTCTATACATGCCTTCACCCTCTCAATCAATACCCTCCCACATAATTTACTAGGAATACTCAACAAACTTATACCTCTGTAATTTGAGCACTCACTCTTATCCCCTTTGCCTTTGTACAATGGCACTATGCACGTATTCCGCCAATCCTCAGGCACCTCACCATGAGTCATACATACATTAAATAACCTTACCAACCAGTCAACAATACAGTCATTCCCTTTTTTAATAAATTCCACTTCAGTACCATCCAAACCCGCTGCCTTGCCGGCTTTCATCTTCCGCAAAGCTTTTAGTATCTCTTCTCTGTTTACCAAATCATTTTCCCTAACCCTCTCACTTTGCACACCACCTCGACCAAAACACCCTATATCTGCCACTCTATCATCAAACACATTCAACGAACCTTCAAAATACTCACTCCATCTCATTCTCACATCACCACTACTTGTTATCACCTCCCCATTTGCGCCCTTCACTGAAGTTCTCATTTCCTCCCTTGTCTTACGCACTTTATTTACCTCCTTCCAGAACATATTTTTATTCTCCCTAAAATTTAATGATACTCTCTCACCCCAACTCTCATTTGCCCTTTTTTTCACCTCTTGCACCTTTCTCTTAACCTCCGGTCTCTTTCTTTTATACGTCTCCCACTCAACTGCATTTTTTCCCTGGAAAAATCGTCCAAATGCATCTCCCTTCTCTTTCACTCATACTCTTACTTCTTCATCCCACCACTCACTACCCTTTCTAATCAACCCACTTCCCACGCTTCTCATTCCACAAGCATCTTTTGCGCAATCCATCACTGATTCCCTAAATACATCTCATTCCTCCTCCACTCCCCTTACTTCCATTGTCCTCACCTTTTTCCATTCTGTACTCAGTCTCTCCTGGTACTTCCTCACACAAGTCTCCTTCCCAAGCTCAATTACTCTCACCACCCTCTTCACCCCAACATTCCTTCGTTTTTTCTGAAAACCCATACAAATCTTCACCTTAGCCTCCAAAAGATAATGATCAGACATCCCTCCAGTTGCACCTCTCAGCACATTAACATCCAAAAGTCTCTCTTTCGCGCGCCTGTCAATTAACACGTAATCCAATAACGCTCTCTGGCCATCTCTCTTACTTACATAAGTATACTTATGTATATCTCGCTTTTTAAACCAGGTATTCCCAATCATTAGTCCTTTTTCAGCACATAAATCTACAAGCTCTTCACCATTTCCATTTACAACACTGAACACCCCATGTATACCAGTGAGAGGACAAGAGCAAGGGAAGGAGTAGCAGTACTCCTGAAACAGGAGTTGTGGGAGTATGTGATAGAATGTAAGAAAGTAAATTCTCGATTAATATGAGTAAAACTGAAAGTTGATGGAGAGAGATGGGTGATTATTGGTGCATATACACCTGGGCATGAGAAGAAAGATCATGAGAGGCAAGTGTTTTGGGAGCAGCTGAATGAGTGTGTTAGTGGTTTTGATGCACGAGACCGGGTTATAGTGATGGGTGATTTGAATGCAAAGGTGAGTAATGTTGCAGTTGAGGGAATATATATATATATATATATATATATATATATATATATATATATATATATATATATATTGCTTTGTCGCTGTCTCCCGCGTTTGCGAGGTAGCGCAAGGAAACAGACGAAAGAAATGGCCCAACCCACCCCCATACACATGTATATACATACGTCCACACACGCAAATATACATGCCTACACAGCTTTCTATGGTTTACCCCAGAGGCTTCACATGCCCTGATTCAATCCACTGACAGCACGTCAACCCCGGTATACCACATCGATCCAATTCACTCTATTCCTTGCCCTCCTTTCACCCTCCTGTATGGTCAGCCCCGATCACACAAAATCTTTTTCACTCCATCTTTCCACCTCCAATTTGGTCTCCCACTTCTCATTATTCCCTCCAGCTCTGACACATATATTCTCTTGGCCAATCTTTCCTCACTCATTCTCTCCATGTGCCCAAACCATTTCAAAACACCCTCTTCTGCTCTCTCAAACACGCTCTTTTTATTTCCACACATCTCTCTTACCCTTACGATACTTACTCGATCAAACCACCTCACACCACACATTGTCCTCAAACATCTCATTTCCTGCACATCCATCCTCCTCCGCACAACTCTATCCTTAGCCCACGCCTCGCAATTATACAACACTGTTGGAACCACTATTCCTTCAAACATACCCTTTTTGCTTTCCGAGATAATGTTCTCGACTTCCAAACATTCCTCAAGGCTCCCAGAATTTTCACCCCCTCCCCCACCCTATGACCCACTTCCGCTTCCATGGTTCCATCCGCTGCAAGATCCACTCCCAGATATCTAAAACACTTTACTTCCTCCAGTTTTTCTCCATTCAAACTTACCTCCCAATTGACTTGACCCTCAACCTTACTGTACCTAATAACCTTGCTCTTATTCACATTTACTCTTAACTTTCTTCTTTCACACAATTTACCAAACTCAGTCACCAGCTTCTGCAGTTTCTCACATGAATCAGCCACCAGCGCTGTATCATCAGCGAACAACAACTGACTCACTTCCCAAGCTCTCTCATCCCCAACAGACTTCATACTTGCCCCTCTTTCCAAAACTCTTGCATTCACCTCCCTAGCAACCCCATCCATAAACAAATTAAACAACCATGGAGACATCACACACCCCTGCCGCAAACCTACATTCGCTGAGAACCAATCACATTCCTCTCTTCCTACACGTATACATGTCTTACATCCTCGATAAAAACTTTTCTCTGCTTCTAACAACTTGCCTCGCACACCATATATTCTTAATACCTTCCACAGAGCATCTCTATCAACGCTATCATATGCCTTCTCCAGATTCATAAGTGCTACATACAAATCCATTTGCTTTTCTAAAGTATTTTTCACATACATTCTTCAAAGCAAACACCTGATCCACACATCCCCTACCATTTCTGAAACCACACTGCTCTTCCCCAATCTGATGCTCCGTACATACCTTCACCTTCTCAATCAATACCCTCCCATATAATATAATATAATAAGATGGAGTGAAAAAGATTTTGTGTGATCGGGGCCTGAACATGCAGGAGGGTGAAAGGAGGGCAAGGAATAGAGTGAATTGGAGCGATGTGGTATACCGGGGTTGACGTGCTGTCAGTGGATTGAAGCAAGGCATGTGAAGCGTCTGGGGTAAACCATGGAAAGCTGTGAAGGTATGTATATTTGCGTGTGTGGACGTATGTATATACATGTGTATGGGGGGGTGGGGTTGGGCCATTTCTTTCGTCTGCTTCCTTGCGCTACCTCGCAAACGCGGGAGACAGCGACAAAGTATAATAAAAGAAAAAAAAAAAAAAATATATATATATATATATATATATATATATATATATATATATATATATATATATATTGACATGTGTACCAAATGGCGTCCTAGCTTCGTCTCTTCGATGTATATCTACTGATTGTTAAATTTCTTTCTTGTGTCTTCCCTGATGATGTGATTATTACACGTAAGTGCACTTGGGAACTTTTCGTGTTTCATTTTCCCCGTGGACTCATAGGAATATATATATATATATATATATATATATATATATATATATATATATATATATATATATATTTTTTTTTTTTTTTTTCTTTTTTTTTGTCTTTGTCTCCCGCGTTTGCGAGGTAGCGCAAGGAAACAGACGAAAGAAATGGCCCAACCCACCCCATACACCTGTATATACATACGTCCACCCTCTTCTGCTCTCTCAACCACGCTATTTTTATTTCCACACATCTCTCTTACCCTTACGTTACTTACTCGATCAAACCACCTCACACCACACATTGTCCTCAAGCATTTCATTTCCAGCTCATCCACCCTCCTGCGCACAACTCTATCCATAGCCCACGCCTCGCAACCATACAACATTGTTGGAACCGCTATTCCTTCAAACATACCCATTTTTGCTTTCCGAGATAATGTTCTCGCCTTCCACACATTCTTTAAGGCTCCCAGGATTTTCGCCCCCTCCCCCACCCTATGATCCACTTCCGCTTCCATGGTTCCATCCGCTGCCAGATCCACTCCCAGATATCTAAAACACTTTACTTCCTCCAGTTTTTCTCCATTCAAACTTACCTCTCAATATATATATATATATATATATATATATATATATATATATATATATATATATATATATATATATATATATATATATATATATATATATATATATATATATATATATATATATATATAATATATTCATTATACTTTGTTGCTGTTTCTTGCTTTAACGAGGTAGCATAATGAAACAGAGGAATGAATGGCTTAACCCACCCACATACACATGTATATACATACACGGTCACACACGCAAATATGCATACCTATTCATCTCAACGTATACATATATATACACACACACAGATATATACATATATTCACATGTACTTAATTCATTCTGTATGCCCTCATTCATTCTCGTTTCCACTCCGCCACACATGAAATGACAGCCCCCGTCCCATGCATGTGCGCGAGGCAGCGATAGGAAAAGACAACAAAGGATAACTTTTTTCACACTTAGTGTTTAGAGTCATGCATAATGCATCGAAACCCTTTCCACATCCAGTCCACAGAAAACTTTCCATGGTTTATCCTAGACGCGTCACATGACCTGTTTCAGTTCAATGACAGCACGTCGACCCCAGTATACCACATCATTCCAATTTCCTCTATTCCTTGCACGCCTTTCACCCTTCTGCATGTTCAGGCCCCGATCACTCAAAATCTTTTTCACTCCATCTTTCCACCTCCAATTTGGACTCCCACTTCTCGTTTCCTCTACCTCTGACACATATATCCTTTCCTCACTCATTCTCTCTATGTGCCCAAACAATTTCAAAACACCCTCTTCTGCTCTCTCAACCACACTATTCTTATTACCACACATCTCAATCACCCTTTCATTAGCTTCTCGATCAAACCACCTCACACCATATATTATCCTCAAACATCTCATTTCCAGCACGTCCACCCTCCTCCGCACAACTCTCTGTATAGCTCACGCCTCGCAACCATATAACAATACGAACCACTATTCGAAGCTTTACATGATAACGTTTGAGATCTCCACACATTTTTCAACGCTTGCAAAACTTTCGCCGCGGTCCCTACTCTATGATTCACTTCCGTTTCCATGGTTCCATCCACTGCCAAATCTACTCCCAGATATCTAAAACACTTCGCTTCATCCAGTTTTTCTCCATTCAAATTTATCTCCCAACTGACTTGTCCCTCAACACTACTGTACCTAATAACCTTGCTCTTATTCTCATTTACCCTCAGCTTTCTTCTTTCAGATACTTTATCAAACTCAGTCATCAGGTTTTGCAGTTTCTCACCGGAATTAGCCACCAGCGTTGTATCATCAGCGAACAACAACTGACTCACTTCCCAAGCTCTCTCATCCACAACAGACTGCATACTTGCCCCTCTTTCCAAAACTCTTGCATTCACCTCCCTAACAACCCCATCCATAAACAAATTAAACAACCATGGAGACATCATGCATCCCTGCCGCAAACCAACATTCACTGAGAACTAATCACTTTCCGCTCTTCCTACACGTACACATGTCTTACATCCTCGATAAAAACTTTTATCTGCTTCGAACAATTTGCCTCCCACACCATATATTCTTAATTCCTTCCATAGAGCAATGTACAAAGGGAAAGGGGATACGTAGGTGTCCAAATTACAGAGGTATAAATTTACTGAGTATTCCTGGGAAATTTTATGGGAGGGTATTGATTGAGAGGGTGAAGGCATGTACGGAGCATCAGACTAGGGAAGAACAATGTGATTTCAAAAGTGGCAGAGGATGCGTGGATCAGGTGTTTGCTTTGAAGAATGTATGTGAGAAATACTTAGAAAACAGGTGAATTTGTATGTAACATCTATGGCTCTGGAGAAGGATTATAATAGGGTGGATAGAGATGCTTTCTAGAAGGTTTTATGATTACATTTTGTGGGCGGTAAATTGCTACAAGCAGTGAAAAGTTTTTACCAAGGATGTTAGCCATGCGTATTGAGTAGGATGAGAGGAATATGGTTGGTTCCTAGTGAATAACAGTTTGCGGCAGAGGTGTGGGTTGTCTCCATGGTCGTTTAATTTGTTTGTGGATGAGGTTGTTTGGGAGGTGACTGCAAGAGTTTTGGAGAGAGGGGCAAGTATGAAGTCTGTTGGGGATGAGAAGGCTTCGGAAGTGAGTCAGCTGTTTTTCGCTGATGATAAAGCCGTGGTGGCTCATCTGTTTGAAAATCTGCAAGACTTGGTGACTGAGTTTGGTAAAGTGTGTGAAAGAAGAAAGATGAAAGTAAATGTAAGTCAGAAGAAAGATGAAAGTAAATGTAAGTCAGAACCAGGTTATTAGGTACATTAGGGTTGAGGGACGAGTTGATTGGGAAGTAAGTCTGAATGGAGAAAACTGGAGGAAATGTGTTTTAGATATCTGGTAGTGGATTTGGCAGGGGAAGGAACCATGGAAGCGGAATTGAGTCACAGGGTGGAGGAGGAGGCGAAGGTTCTGGGAGCGATGAAGAATGTGCGGAAGGCGAGAACGTTATCTCGAAGAGCAAAATTGGATATGTTTGAAGGAACAATGGTTTCAACGATGTCATGTGGTTGAGAGGCATGACCTATAGATAGGGTTATGCGGAGGTGGGTGGATGCTTTAGAAGCAAAAAAGTTTGAGGACAATATGTGGCGTTAGGTGGTTTGATCGAGTAATCAATGAAAGGGTAAGAGAGATGTGTGGTAATAAAAAGGGTGTGGTTAAGAGAGCAGAATAGGGTGTGTAGAAATGGTTTGGTCACATAGGGAGAATGAGTGAGGAAAGACTGACAAAGACGATATATGTGTCAGAGGTGCTGGGAACGAGGAGAAGTGGGAGACCAAATTGGAGGTGGAAGGATGGAGTGAAAAAGGTTTTGAGCGATTGGCACATGAATATACAGAAGGATGAAAGGCGTGCAAGGAATAGAGTGAAGTGGACCGATGTGGTATACTGGGGTCGACATGCAGTCAATGGATTGAATCAGGGCATGTGAAGCGTTTGGGGTAAACCATTGAATGTTTTGTGGGACCTAGATGTGGAGAGGGCATCATACGTGACAGATAAAGAATGAGTATGAACGAATGTGGCCCTTTCGTCTTTCCCTAGCGCTACCTACCCGGGAGTGGGGAGTGGGGAGCTATTTTACGTGTGGCTAGGTGGCGCCGGAGTTGGATGAAGGCAGCAAGTATGAATATGTGCATGTGTTCATAAGTATATGTCTGTGCACGTATATGCATTCATATGGTCAAATATATAAGGTTGCATACGAGCATGTGTGGCCGTTTATGTATATAGTTTTGTATGTGGTTTGGTTGGGCGCATTTTTTGTCTTTTGTTTCGGCGCATTTTACAAGACAGCTAGAGACTAAGTGTGAAAAAATGTGGCCTTAGTTGTCTTTTCATAGCGCTACCTCGCGCACACGCGGGGGAGGGGTTTTCATTTCATATGTGGCGGGGTGGCGCCGGGAATGAATAGGGGCAGGCAGTATGAGCTTTCTGCATGTATATATATATATATATATATATATATATATATATATATATATATATATATATATATATATATATATATATAAATATATATATATATATATATATATATATATATATATATATATATATATATTTATATTATATATATATATATATATATATATATATATATATATATATATATATATATATATATATATATATATATATATATATATTATTATATATTTTTTTATTATACTTTGTCGCTGTCTCCCGCGTTTGCGAGGTAGCGCAAGGAAACAGACGAAAGAAATGGCCCAACCCCTCCCCCCATACACATGTATATACATACGTCCACACACGCAAATATACATACCTACACAGCTTTCCATGGTTTACCCCAGACGCTTCACATGCCTTGCTTCAATCCACTGACAGCACGTCAACCCCGGTATACCACATCGCTCCAGTTCACTCTATATATATATATATATATATATATATATATATATATATATATATATATATATATATATATATATATATATATATATATATATATATATATATATATATATATGTATATATATATATATATATATATATATATATATATATATATATATATATATATATATATATATATATATATATATATATATATATATATATATATATATATATATATATATATATATATATATATATATATATTTTTTTTTTTTTTTTTTATACCTCGTCGCTGTCTCCCGCGTTTGCGAGGTAGCGCAAGGAAACAGACGAAAGAAATGGCCCAACCCCCCCCATACGCATGTACATACACACGTCCACACACGCAAATATACATACCTACACAGCTTTCCATGGTTTACCCCGGACGCTTCACATGCCTTGATTCAATCCGCTGACAGCACGTCAACCCTGTATACCACATCGCTCCAATTCACTCTATTCCTTGCCCTCCTTTCACCCTCCTGCATGTTCAGGCCCCGATCACACAAAATCCTTTTCACTCCATCTTTCCACCTCCAATTTGGTCTCCCTCTTCTCCTCGTTCCCTCCACCTCCGACACATATATCCTCTTGGTCAATCTTTCCTCACTCATTCTCTCCATGTGCCCAAACCACTTTAAAACACCCTCTTCTGCTCTCTCAACCACGCTCTTTTTATTTCCACACATCTCTCTTACCCTTACGTTACTTACTCGATCAAACCACCTCACACCACACATTGTCCTCAAACATCTCATTTCCAGCACATCCATCCTCCTGCGCACAACTCTATCCATAGCCCACGCCTCGCAACCATACAACATTGTTGGAACCACTATTCCTTCAAACATACCCATTTTTGCTTTCCGGGATAATGTTCTCGACTTCCACACATTTTTCAAGGCTCCCAAAATTTTCGCCCCCTACCCCACCCTATGATCCACTTCCGCTTCCATGGTTCCATCCGCTGCCAGATCCACTCCCAGATATCTAAAACACTTCACTTCCTCCAGTTTTTCTCCATTCAAACTCACCTCCCAATTGACTTGACCCTCAACCCTACTGTACCTAATAACCTTGCTCTTATTCACATTTACTCTTAACTTTCTTCTTCCACACACTTTACCAAACTCCGTCACCAGCTTCTGCAGTTTCTCACATGAATCCGCCACCAGCGCTGTATCATCAGCGAACAACAACTGACTCACTTCCCAAGCTCTCTCATCCCCAACAGACTTCATACTTGCCCCTCTTTCCAAGACTCTTGCATTTACCTCCCTAACAACCCCATCCATAAACAAATTAAACAACCATGGAGACATCACACACCCTTGCCGCAAACCTACATTCACTGAGAACCAATCACTTTCCTCTCTTCCTACACGTACACATGCCTTACATCCTCGATAAAAACTTTTCACTGCTTCTAACAACTTGCCTCCCACACCATATATTCTTAATACCTTCCACAGAGCATCTCTATCAACTCTAACATACGCCTTCTCCAGATCCATAAATGCTACATACAAATCCATTTGCTTTTCTAAGTATTTCTCACATACATTCTTCAAAGCAAACACCTGATCCACACATCCTCTACCGCTTCTGAAACCACACTGCTCTTCCCCAATCTGATGCTCTGTACATGCCTTCACCGTCTCAATCAATACCCTCCCATATAATTTACCAGGAATACTCAACAAACTTATAGCTCTTTAATTTGAGCACTCACTCTTATCCCCTTTGCCTTTGTACAAAGGTACTATGCACGCATTCCGCCAATCCTCTTGCACCACACCATGAGTCATACATACATTAAATAACCTTACCAACCAGTCAACATTACAGTCACCCCCTATTTTAATAAATTCCACTGCAATAACATCCAAACCTGCTGCCTTGCCGGCTTTCATCTTCCGCAAAGCTTTTACTACCACTTCTCTGTTTACCAAATCATTTTCCCTAACCCTCTCACTTTGCATACCACCTCGACCAAAACACCCTATATCTGCCACTCTATCATCAAACACATTCAACAAACCTTCAAAATACTCACTCCATCTCCTTCTCACATCACCACTACTTGGTATCACCTCTCTATTTGCGCCCTTCACTGAAGTTCCCATTTGCTCCCTTGTCTTACGCACTTTATTTACCTCCTTCCAGAACATCTTTTTATTCTCTCTAAAATTTAATGATACTCTCTCACCCCAACTCTCATTTCCCCTCTTTTTCACCTCTTGCGCCTTTCTCTTGACCTCCTGTCTCTTTCTTTTATACATCTACTCAATTGCATTTTTTCCCTGCAAAAATCATCCAAATGCCTTTCTCTTCTCTTTCACTAATAATCCTACTTCTTCATCACACCACTCACTACCCTTTCTAACTAACCCACCTCCCACGCTTCTAATGCCACAAGCATCTTTCCCGCACGCCATCACTGCTTCCATAAATACATCCCATTCCTCCCCCACTCCCCTTACCTCCTTTGTTCTCACCTTTTTCCATACTGTACTCAGTCTCTCCTGGTACTTCCACATACAAGTCTCCTTCCCAAGCTCACTTACTCTCACCACCCTCTTCACCCCAACATTCACTCTTCTTTTCTGAAAACCCATACAAATCTTCACCTTAGCCTCCACAAGATATTGATCAGACATCCCCCCAGTTGTACCTCTCAGAACATTAACATCCAAAAGTCTATATATATATATATATATATATATATATATATATATATATATATATATATTTCAGCTTTGCGGAAATGAAAGCCGGCAAGGCAGCAGGTTTGGATGGAATTGCAGTGGAATTTATTAAAAAAGGGGGTGACTGTATTGTTGACTGGTTGGTAAGGTTATTTAATGTATGTATGACTCATGGTGAAGTGCCTGAGGATTGGTGGAATGCGTGCATAGTGCCATTGTACAAAGGCAAAGGGGATAAGAGTGAGTGCTCAAATTGCAGAGGTATAAGTTTTTTGAGTATTCCTGGTAAATTATATGGGAGGATATTGATTGAGAGGGTGAAGGCATGTATAGAGCATCAGATTGGGGAAGAGCAGTGTGGTTTCAGAAGTGGTAGAGGATGTGTGGATCAGGTGTTTGCTTTGAAGAATGTATGTGAGAAATACTTAGAAAAGGAAATGGATTTGTATGTAGCATTTATGGATCTGGAGAAGGCATATGATAGAGTTGATAGAGATGCTGTGTGGAAGGTATTAAGAATATATGGTGTGGGAGGCAAGTTGTTAGAAGCAGTGAAAAGTTTTTATCGAGGATGTAAGGCATGTTTACTTGTAGGAAGAGAGGAAAGTGATTGGTTCTCAGTGAATGTAGGTTTGCGGCAGGGGTGTGTGATGTCTCCATGGTTGTTTAATTTCTTTATGGATGGGGTTGTTAGGGAGGTGAATGCAAGAGTTTTGGAAAGAGGGGCAAGTATGAAGTCTGTTGGGGATGAGAGAGCTTGGGAAGTGAGTCAGTTGTTGTTCGCTGATGATACAGCGCTGGTGGCTGATTCATGTGAGAAACTGCAGAAGCTGGTGACTGAGTTTGGTAAAGTGTGTGAAAGATGAAAGTTAAGAGTAAATGTGAATAAGAGCAAGGTTATTAGGTACAGTAGGGTTGAGGGTCAAGTCAATTGGGAGGTGAGTTTGAATGGAGAAAAACTGGATGAAGTGAAGTGTTTTAGATATCTGGGAGTGGATCTGGCAGCGGATGGAAGCATGGAAGCGGAAGTGGATCATAGGGTGGGGGAGGGGGCGAAAATTCTGGGAGCCTTGAAGAATGTGTGGAAGTCGAGAACATTATCTCGGAAAGCAAAAATGGGTATGTTTGAAGGAATAGTGGTTCCAACAATGTTGTATGGTTGCGAGGCGTGGGCTAAGGATAGAGTTGTGCGTAGGAGGGTTAATGTGCTGGAAATGAGACGTTTGAGGACAATATGTGGTGTGAGGTGGTTTGATCGAGTAAGTAATGTAAGGGTAAGAGAGATGTGTGGTAATAAAAAGAGCGTGGTTGAGAGAGCAGAAGAGGGTGTTTTGAAATGGTTTGGGCACATAGAGAGAATGAGTGAGGAAAGATTGACCAAGAGAATATATGTGTCGGAGGTGGAGGGAACGAGGAGAAGAGGGAGACCAAATTGGAGGTGGAAAGATGGAGTGAAAAAGATTTTGTGTGATCGGGGCCTGAACATGCAGGAGGGTGAAAGGAGTGCAAGGAATAGAGTGAATTGGAGTGATCTGATATACCGGGGTTGACGTGCTGTCAGTGGATTGAATCAAGGCATGTGAAGCGTCTGGGGTAAACCATGGAAAGCTGTGTAGGTATGTATATTTGCGTGTGTGGACGTATGTATATACATGTGTATGGGGGTGGGTTGGGCCATTTCTTTCGTCTGTTTCCTTGCGCTACCTCGCAAACGCGGGAGACAGCGACAAAGAAAAAAAAAAAAAAAAATATATATATATATATATATATATATATATATATATATATATATATATGGTTGCGAATCGTGGGCTATGGATAGAGTTGTGCGCAGGAGGGTGGATGTGCTGGAAATGAGATGTTTTAGGACAATGTGTGGTGTGAGGTGGTTTGATCGAGTAAGTAATGTAAGGGGAAGAGAGATGTGTGGAAATAAAAAGAGCGTGGTTGAGAGAGCAGAAAAGGGTGTTTTGAAATGGTTTGGGCACATGGAGAGAATGAGTGAGGAAAGATTGACCAAGAGGATATATGTGTCGGAGGTGGAGGGAACGAGGAGAAGTGGGAGACCAAAATGGAGGTGGAAAGATGGAGTGAAAAAGATTTTGAGTGATTGGGGCCTGAACATGCAGGAGTGTGAAAGGTGAGCAAGGAATAGAGTGAATTGGATCGATGTGCTATACCTGGGTTGACGTGCTGTCAGTGGATTGAATCAGGGCATGTGAAGCGTCTGGGGTAAACCATGGAAAGTTGTGTGGGGCCTGGATGTGGAAAGGGAGCTGTGGTTTCGGGAATTATTGCATGACAACTAGAGACTGAGTGTGAACGAATGGGGCCTTTGTTGTCTTTTACTAGCGCTACCTCGCACACATGAGGGGGGAGGGGGATGGTATTCCATGTGTGGCGAGGTGGCGACGGGAATGAAGAAAGGCAGACAGTGTGAATTGTGTGCATGGGTATAAATGTATGTGTCTCTGTGTGTATACATTTGTGTACATTGAGATATATAGATATGTATATTTGCGTGTGTGGACGTGTATGTATATACATGTGTATGGGGGTGGGTTGGGCCAATTCTTTCATCTGTTTCCCTACGCTACCTCGCAAACGCGGGAGACAGCGACAAAGCAAAATAAATAAATATATATATATACGTCCACACACGTAAATATACATACCTACACAGCTTTCGATGGTTTACACCAGACGCTTCACCTGCCTTGATTCAATCCACTGACAGCACGTCAACCCCGGTATACCACATCGCTCCAATTCACTCTATTCCTTGCCCTCCTTTCACCCTCCTGCATGTTCAGGCCCCGATCACACAAAATCTTTTTCACTCCATCTTTCCACCTCCAATTTGGTCTCCCTCTTCTCCTCGTTCCCTCCACCTACGACACATATATTCTCTTGGTCAATCTTTCCTCACTCATTCTCTCCATGTGCCCGAACCATTTCAAAACACCCTCTTCTGTTCTCTCAGCCACGCTCTTTTTATTTCCACACATCTCTCTTACCCTTACGTTACTTACTCGATCAAACCACCTCACACCACATATTGTCCTCAAACATCTCATTTCCAGCACATCCATCCTCCTCCGCACAACTCTATCCATAGCCCACGTCTCGCAACCATACAACATTGTTGGAACCACTATTCCTTCAAACATACCCATTTTTGTTTTCCGAGATAATGTTCTCGACTTCCACACATTCTTCAAGGCTCCCAGAATTTTCGCCCACTCCCCCACCGTATGATCCACTTCCGCTTCCATGGTTCCATCCGCTGCCATATCAACTCCCAGATATCTAAAACACTTCACTTCCTCCAGTTTTTCTCCATTCAAACTCACCTCCCAATTGACTTGACCCTCAACCCTACTGTACCTAATAACCTTGCTCTTATTCACATTTACTCTTAACTTTCTTCTTTCACACACTTTACCAAACTCAGTCACCAGCTTCTGTAGTTTCTCACATGAATCAGCCACCAGCGCTGTATCATCAGCGAACAACAACTGACTCACTTCCGAAGCTCTCTCATCCCCAACAGACTTCATACTTGCCCCTCTTTCCAAAACTCTTGCATTCACCTCCCTAACAACCCCTTCCATAAACAAATTAAACAACCATGGAGACATCACACACCCCTGCCGCAAACCTACATTCACTGAGAACCAATCACTTTCCTCTCTTCCTACACGTACACATGCCTTACATTCTCGATAAAAACTTTTCACTGCTTCTAATCAGTGATGGATTGCGCAAAAGATGCTTGTGGCATGCGAAGAGTGGGAGGTGGGTTGATTAGAAAGTGTAGTGAGTTGTGGGATGAAGAAGTAAGAGTATTAGTGAAAGAGAAGAGAGAGGCATTTGGACGATTTTTGCAGGGAAAAAATGAAATTGAGTGTGAGATGTATAAAAGAAAGAGACAGGAGGTCAAGAGAAAGGTGCAGGAGGTGAAAAAAAGGGCAAATGAGAGTTGGGGTGAGAGAGTATCATTAAATTTTAGGGAGAATAAAAAGATGTTCTGGAAGGAGGTAAATAAAGTGCGTAAGACAAGGGAGCAAATGGGAACTTCAGTGAAGGGCGCAAATGGGGAGGTGATAACAAGTAGTGGTGATGTGAGAAGGAGATGGAGTGAGTATATCGAAGGTTTGTTGAATGTGTTTGATGATAGAGTGGCAGATATAGGGTGTTTTGGTCGACGTGGTGTGCAAAGTTAGAGGGTTAGGGAAGATGATTTGGTAAACAGAGAAGAGGTAGTAAAAGCTTTGCGGAAGATGAAAGCCGGCAAGGCAGCAGGTTTGGATGGTATTGCAGTGGAATTTATTAAAAAAGGGGGTGACTGTATTGTTGACTGGTTGGTAAGGTTATTTAATGTATGTGTGACTCATGGTGAGGTGCCTGAGGATTGGCGGAATGCGTGCATAGTGCCATTGTACAAAGGCAAAGGGGATAAGAGTGAGTGCTCAAATTACAGAGGTATAAGTTTGTTGAGTATTCCTGGTAAATTATATGGGAGGATATTGATTGAGAGGGTGAAGGCATGTACAGAGCATCAGATTGGGGAAGAGCAGTGTGGTTTCAGAAGTGGTAGAGGATGAGTGGATCAGGTGTTTGCTTTGAAGAATGTATGTGAGAAATACTTAGAAAAGCAAATGGATTTGTATGTAGCATTTTTGGATCTGGAGAAGGCATATGATAGAGTTGATAGAGATGCTCTGTGGAAGGTATTAAGAATATATATATATATATACATATATATATATATATATATATATATATATATATATATATATATATATATATATATATATATATATATATATATATATATATATATATATGTATATATATTCTTTCTTTCTTTTAAACTATTAGCCATTTCCCGCGTTAGCGAGGTAGCGTTAAGAACAGAGGACTGGACCTTTTTTGGAATATCCTCACCTGGCCCCCTCTGTTCCTTCTTTTGGAAATTTAAAATATATATATATATATATATATATATATATATATATATATATATATATATATATATATATATATATATATATATATATATATATATATATATATACATATATATATATATATATATATATATAGGGGAGAAAGATTACTTCCCACGTATTCCCTGCGTGTCGTAGAAGGCGACTAAGAGGGAAGGGAGCGGGGGGCTGGAAATCCTCCCCTCTCGTGTTTAGTTTTCCTAATGAAGGAACAGAGGAGGGGGCCAAGTGAGGATATTCCCTCAAATGCTCAGTTCTCTGTTCTTAACGCTACCTTGCTAACGCGGGAAATGGCGAATAGTATGAAAAAAAAATGTATATATATATATATATATATATATATATACATTTTAGATGTTTTAGATATCTGGGAGTGGATCTGGCAGCGGATGGAACCATGGAAGCGGAAGTGGATCATAGGGTGGGGGAGGGGGCGAAAATTCTGGGAGCCTTGAAGAATGTGTGGAAGTCGAGAACATTATCTCGGAAAGCAAAAATGGGTATGTTTGAAGGAATAGTGGTTCCAACAATGTTGTATGGTTGCGAGGCGTGGGCTATGGATAGAGTTGTGCGCAGGAGGATGGATGTGCTGGAAATGAGATGTTTGAGGACAATGTGTGGTGTGAGGTGGTTTGATCGAGTGAGTAACGTAAGGGTAAGAGAGATGTGTGGAAATAAAAAGAGCGTGGTTGAGAGAGCAGAAGAGGGTATTTTGAAGTGGTTTGGGCACATGGAGAGGATGAGTGAGGAAAGATTGACCAAGAGGATATATGTGTCGGAGGTGGAGGGAACAAGGAGAAGAGGGAGACCAAATTGGAGGTGGAAAGATGGAGTGAAAAGGATTTTGTGTGATCGGGGCCTGAACATGCAGGAGGGTGAAAGGAGGGCAAGGAATAGAGTGAATTGGAGCGATGTGGTATACCGGGGCTGACGTGCTGTCAGTGGATTGAATCAAGGCATGTGAAGCGTCTGGGGTAAACCATGGAAAGCTGTGTAGGTATGTATATTTGCGTGTGTGGACGTATGTATATACATGTGTATGGGGGGGGGGTGGGTTGGGCCATTTCTTTCGTCTGTTTCCTTGCGCTACCTCGCAAACGCGGGAGACAGCGAAAAAAAAAAAAAAGCAAATGGATGTCATTCTAAAGAGAACATTTTATCTGAGTAGTGGCAATGTGGTTTTAGGGAAAGGTCACTTGTATTGAACCTCTTGGATTTCTTTGAGAGCTAAGGATTGTCCTATACAAAAGGGAGGACTGGGTGGATTGATCATATCTGGACTGCCCGAAAGCATTTGATACTGTACTGCATTTGAGGCTGATTAAGAAGATGGATCACCAGCCAGGAATAAGAATGACACTCCTCTAATGGATAGATAATCTTAGTGAAAGGGAAACAGACACATGTCAGAAGAGCCTTCTCCAAATGGATGCAGGTCACCACTGGAATGCAGCAAGGTTCTGGTTGGGGACCATTGTTCTTCTTGATCAATGTGAATAACTTGCCAGTAGGTATTAACTCTTACTGGAACATGTTTCCAGACAATCAAAGATTTTAAGGAAAGTGAAGAGCAAGGAGGATTGCATCAGCTTTAAAAGGGACCTAAATAGACTCCAAATTTGGTCCAGTGCGTCATTGGTGAAATTCAGTTACATGCAAATTTAAAGTTATATGGATGGGAAAAAGTGAGAGTGGATCTTGATGTTATTATTATTTAGCAGGAAATAAGCCTCGTGTGTGTGTGTGTGTGAGAGAAGTTTTTGGGAATCAGCTTTGTTCATAACCTGTCATTAGAGTCCCACATTAGGAGAGTAGAGGAGATAAAATGTCTGCTGGCAGATATTAGAAAAGGATGTATTTAGTATTTCTTCATATCCTAGATAAGGCAAAACTAGATTATGCTTCTCAAGTTCGATTGCTGCACCGAAAAAGCACAAAGAGTTAATAGAGAAGGTCCAGAGGAAAGCAACAATAACAGCAGCAGATTTAAGAGAACTGATTTTCAGGGAAAGGCCAGAGGCTAGAAATTTGCCCACCAAGGAAGAGAAAACAGTAGGGGGGTGAACTAATCACCACCTTTAAGCTTTTAAAACAGGTTGATGTAGCTGGTGAACAGATCTTCAAGAGCTGTAGGAATGGTTAAACCAGTGAACATAACATGAAATTAAGATAGAAACATGTTTAAAAAGATAGAATGAAGTAGTTTTATAGCATGAGTGGTGAATGAATGTAACAGAATGACAGGACATGTTTAATGTAGACGACATACGTGAAATTAAGAAGTTGTATGAAAGTAGAGATTGTACAACAGATGGGGCCCCTTGAAGGTAGCACTGTCTCTTTACAGTACAAACACTGTATGTAATTAGGAATAGGTAATTATATAGTGTGCATGGACAGGATGGGACACAGTGAAGCCTTGGCAATATTATTACCTGGTAGGGGCTGGAGGATAGGGGAGAAAGAATACTTCCCACGTATTCCCTGCGTGTCGTAGAAGGCGACTAAAAGGGGAGGGAGCGGGGGGCTGGAAATCCTCCCCTCTCGTTTTTTTTTTTTTTTTTTTTTTTTTTTTTTTTTTTTTTTTTCCAAAAGAAGGAACAGAGAGGGGGGCCAGGTGAGGATATTCCCTCTAAGGCCCAGTCCTCTGTTCTTAACGCTACCTCGCTAATGCGGGAAATGGCGAATAGTATGAAAGAAAGAAAGATATATATATATATATATATATATATATATATATATATATATATATATATATATATATATATATATATATATATATATATATATATATATATATAAACAAACATAGTGCATATGAACGTTTACATTCATAGAACATACAAACTTCCAACAGCCAGGATCGAACCCGGGACCTCTCTGCAACAGGCTGGAGCGCTTCCACTAAGGTTAGATCGCCACTGATAGGGAATTGACTGTTCGAATATTTTGTACTCGATTACCCTTATTCTCACTTTGGTTAGCAACGGGATCTATACCGGGTTTTTTTCCATCAGGGTCATACACTAGCCGATAGCATTTTTCCAAATCTAACTGTACAAATCGGTGGTATATGAATACGACCAAAGTGCATATAAGCTTGAATCTTCATAGAACATATAAACCTCTAACAACCATGATCTAACCCGGGACCCTTGTGCAACAGGTGCGCGATAGGATAGTTTACAGGATAGTTTACGTACGGATTACGCATGTTTACGTGAACGTTATTTGTAACTTACAAAATTGAAAACTAAAAAAATATCTCTAGTGAAGGAAGATGAGACTTGAGATGGTGTTTAAGTTTCCAGTGGTATCTTATGTGTCAAGTGGCGAGAAAATGAAGAGAAAACTGAATATGTTTGAGCGGGGTACATGATAGGTGCTAGTGTGTCTGGGGTCAGGCATTGTGACCTCAGTCGGGAGCCTAAATCTGTCTGATCTCCCTGCTTTATCATTTCCATGATCTATATTGTAAGGTTCTGTGGTGTAAGTGGCGTGAGAGGGATTGAATGTTGACATCATATGCGACTGTATGCTGATGATTAGAATTCTGTTATGTATGTGGACAGATTACAGCACTTTCAGGTGTTGGTTATCCGCGCCTGATGCAGTGAAAGACGCGTTTCTTTTCGTGTCATTGTCATTGTTCGTGTTATTGTTCCACTACTGATGCTGCTAAGGTGTTCCCTCGTCCATGTGGTTGATGATGTGTCGCCTCACGGAACAACCAGATTGCCCATTGTGGCAATTGTTTTGGGATACGCATGTCCCGCTCACATAGAGGTATTGGCAAACTACATTCGTTTCCTCTGTAATGTCCCAAGGGGCATTGGTGTTGATCCGCACGAACTGGTTCGTTAGATTAAGGATTTTGTAGTAAATGACATTTATAATCTTTGATTATTGGCTGTGGGTAGAATGCTTTAATATGTTATGGATGGGAACTGTAAAGTTCCAGATATCACACAAATAAATCTATGGTTTAGTAAAAATGAGAATAGATATGACATTTTTTTTTTTTGTGATTCTATACATGAACAAATTAAATATATGGAATTTGTTTACGAATTATTCGTTTATCTTTTTCTGTGGACAGCGACAGAGATAATGGTGATGAGGGCGTCGGTGATGCTTCTTCTGTTACCTGAAACTTTGATGGCCATTGCTCAGTTATCTTGTCCCTGTGGTAAGTAAACAGTTTTAACTCACTGTAGACATAGAGGGGTCCCACGGGACTCCGTCTCCTTCAGGGTAAACAACGAGTGAAATGTCGCTTTTGGTGAGGCTGTACCATCATCAGTTGCCGAAAAAGCGCAAAGTCTCCTCACAGAATTTCTCTCTTCAAAGGAGTCCATCCTACCCCTGCTACTGAGTGCAGTGGAGCCTCCGAGCTGCTTTAAATTGGATAAGGGTTCCTGGGATAATGTGAAAATAATGATAATATCAATGAAAATATCAATGATAATTATAATGATGATACTAATACTAATAATGATAACAATAATGATAATGATAACAATAACAATAATATTATTATTAATAATAATAATCATAATAATAATAAAAATGATAATAATTATTATAATCATGATAATAATAAAAGAAATGATAATGAAAATAATAATAGTACTAATAATGATAACAATAATAATGATAATGATAATTATTATAATAATGATAATGATAATAATAATAATGATAATATTGGTTGGTAAGGTTATTTAATGTATGTATGACTCATGGTGAGGTGCCTGAGGATTGGCGGAATGCGTGCATAGTGCCATTGTACAAAGGCAAAGGGGATAACAGTGAGTGCTCAAATTACAGAGGTATAAGTTTGTTGAGTATTCCTGGTAAATTATATGGGAGGGTATTGATTGAGAGGGTGAAGGCATGTACAGAGCATCAGATTGGGGAAGAGCAGTGTGGTTTCAGAAGTGGTAGAGGATGTGTGGATCAGGTGTTTGCTTTGAAGAATGTATGTGAGAAATAGTTGGAAAAGCAAATGGATTTGTATGTAGCATTTATGGATCTGGAGAAGGCATATGATAGAGTTGATAGAGATGCTCTGTGGAAGGTATTAAGAATATATGGTGTGGGAGGCAAGTTGTTAGAAGCAGTGAAAAGTTTTTATCGAGGATGTAAGGCATGTGTACGTGTAGGAAGAGAGGAAAGTGATTGGTTCTCAGTGAATGTAGGTTTGCGGCAGGGGTGTGTGATGTCTCCATGGTTGTTTAATTTGTTTATGGATGGGGTTGTTAGGGAGGTAAATGCAAGAGTCTTGGAA
>NC_092269.1:24123164-24127315 GCF_036320965.1 Panulirus ornatus
GTCCTCACACATCTCATTTCCAGCACATCCAACCTCCTGCGCACAACTCTATCTATAGCCAGCGCCTTGCAACCATACAACATTGTTGAAACCACTATTCCTTAAAATATACCCATTTTTGCTTTCCGAGATAATGTTCTCGACATCCACACATTCTTCAAGGCTCCCAGAATTTTCGCCCCCTCCCCCACCCTATGATTCACTTCCGCTTCCATGGTTCCATCCTCTGCCAAATCCACTCCCAGATATCTAAAACACTTCATTTCCTCCAGTTTTTCTCCATTCAAACTTACCTCCCAATTGACTTGACCCTCAACCCTACTGTACCTAATAACTTTGCTCTTATTCACATTTACTCTTAACTTTCTTATTTCACACACTTTAATAAACTCAGTTAACAGCTTCTGCAGTTTCTCACATGAATCAGCCTGCCGCGAACAACAACTGACTCACTTCCCAAGCTTTCTCATCCACAATAGACTGCATACTTGCCCCTCTTTCCAAAAGTCTTCCATTCACCTCCCTAAAATCCCCATCCATATACAAATTAAACAACCGTGGAGACATCACACACCCTTTCCGCAAACCTATATTCACTGAAAACCAATCACTTTCCTCTCTTCCTACACATAAACATGCCTTACATCCTCGATATAAACTTTTCACTGCTTCTAACAACTTGCCTCCCACACAACATATTCTTAATATCTTCCAGACGTCATCTCTGTCAACTCTATCATATGCCTTCTCCAGATCCATAAATGCTACATACAAATCCATTTGCTTTTCTAAGTATTTCTCACATACATTCTACAAAGCAAACACCTGATCCAAACATCCTCTACCACTTCTGAAACCACACTGCTCTTCCCAATGTGATGATCTGTACATGACTTCAACCTCTCAATGAATACCTTCCCATATAATTTCCCAGGAATACCCAACAGACTTATACATCTGTAATTTGAGCACTCACCTTTGTCCCCTTTCCCTTTGTACAATGGCACTATGCAAGCATTCTGCCAATCCTCAGGTACCTTACCATGAATCATACATACATTAAATAACCTTACCAACCAGTCAACAATACAGTTACCCCCTTTTTCAATAAATGCCACTGCAATACTATCCAAACCTGCTTCCTAGCTGGCTTTATTCTTTCGCAAAACTTTTCCTACCTCTTCTCTGTTTACCGAATCATTTTCCCTAACCCTCTCACTTTGCACACCCCCTCGACCAAAACACCCTATATCTGCCACTCTATCATCAAACACATTCAACATTCCTTCAAAATACTCACTCCATCTCATTCTAACATCACCACTACTTGTTATCATCTCCCCAATAGCCCCCTTCACTGAAGTTCCAATTTGTTCCCTTGTCTTACGCACTTTATTTACATCCTTCCAAAGCATCTTTTTATTCTTTGTCAAATCTAATGATACTCTCTCACCCCAATTCTCATATATATTAATTCATTTTATATTTATTATGCCTTGTCGTTGTCTCCCAAGTTAGCTAGGTAGCGCAAGGAAACAGACGAAATAATGGCTCAAACCACCCACATACACATGTATATATATACATGTCCACACACGCAAATATACATACCTATACATCTCAATGTACACATATGCATACCCACACAGACATATTCATATATACACATGTACATAATTCATACTGTCTGCCTTTATTTATCCCCATCGCCACCTCGCCACACATGGAATAACATCCCCCTCCCCCCTCATGTGTGCGACGTAGCGCTAGGAAAAGACAACAAAGGCTCCATTTGTTCACATTCACTCTCTACCTGTCAAGTAAAAATGCACCGAAACCACAGCTCCCTTTCCGCATCCAGGCCCTACAGAACTTTCTATGGCTTACCCAAGACGATTCACATGCCCTGGTTTAATCCATTGACAGCACGTCGACCCCGGTATACCACATCGTTCCAATTCACTCTCTTCATTTGACGCCTTTCACGGTCCTACATGTTCAGGCCCCGATAACTCAAAATCTTTTGCACTCCATCTTTCCACCTCCAATTTGGTCTCCCACTTCTCGTTCCCTCCACCTCCGACACTTATATCATCTTGGTCAATCTTTTCTCACTCATTCTCTCCATGTGACCAAACCATTTCAAAACACCCTCTTTTGCTTTCTCAAGCAAACTCTTTTTATTTCCAAACATCTCTCTTACCCTTACGTTACTTACTCGATCAAACCACCCAACATCACAAATATTCCTCAAATATCTCATTTCCAGCACACCCACCTTCCTGCACACAACTCTATCCATAGCCCACGCCTGGCAACCATACAACATTGTTGGAACCACTATTGCTTCAAACATACCCTTTTTACTTTCCGAGATAATGTTCTCGACTTTCAAACACTCTTCAAGGCTCTCAAAAATTTCGCCCCCTCCCCGACACAATGATTCATTTCCGCTTCCATGGTTCCATCCGCTGCCAGATCCACTCCCAGATATCTAAAACACTTTACTTCCTCCAGTTTTCTCCAATCAAACGTACCTCCCAATTGACTTGACCCTCAACTCTACTGTACCCAGTGACCTTGCTCTTATTCACATTTACTCTTAACTTTCTTCTTTCACACACTTTAGAAAACTCAGTCACCAACTTCTGCAGTTTCTCACATGAATAAGCCACCAGTCCTGTATCATCAGCGAACAACAACTGACTCACCTCCCAAGCTCTCTCATCCACAACTGACTGCATACTTGCCCCTCTTTCCAAAACTCTTGCATCCACCTACCTAACTACCCCATCCATAAACAAATTAAACAACAATGGAAACATGACACACCCCTGACGAAAACATACATTCACTGAGAGCAAATCACTTTCCTCTCTTCCTACACGTACACATGCCTTACATCCTCGATAAAAACTTTTCAATACTTTTAACAAATTGCCTCCCACACCATATATTCTTAATACCCTCCACAGAGCATCTCTATCAACTCTATCATATGCCTTCTCCAGATCCATAAATTCTACATACAAATCCATTTGCTTTTCTAAGTATTTCTCACATACATTCTTCAAAGCAAACACCTGATCCACACATCCTCTACCGTTTCTGAAACCACTCTGCTCTTCCCCAATGTTATGATCTGTAAATGGCTTCAAAATCTCAATCAATACCCTCCCATATGATTTACCAATTATTCACCATAAATTTCTCATATATATATATATATATTTTTTTTTTCATACTATTCGATATATATATATATATATATATATATATATATATATATATATATATATATATATATATATATATATATATATATATATATATATATATATATATATATATATATATATATATATATATATATATATGTATATATATATATATATATATATATATATATATATATATATATATATATATGTATATATATATATATATGTATATATATATATATATATATATATATATATATATATATATATATATATATATATATATATATATATATATATATATATATATATATATATATATATATATATATATATATATATATATATATATATAAATATATATATATATATATATATATATATATATATATATATATATATATATATATATATATGGAAAGCTGTGTAGGTATGTATATTTTGCGTGTGTGGACGTATGTATATACATGTGTATGGGGGTGGGTTGGGCCATTTCTTTCGTCTGTTTCCTTGCGCTACCTCGCAAACGCAGAAAAAAAAAAAAAAAAAAAAAAATGGATATATATATATATATATATATATTTCTTCTTTTTTTCTTCTTTCTTTTTTGCTTTGTCGCTGTCTCCCGCGTTTGCGAGGTAGCGCAAGGAAAATGACGAGAGAAATGGCCCAACCCACCACCATACACATATATATACATACACGTCCACACACGCAAATATACATACCTACACAGCTTTCCATGGTTTACCCCAGACGCTTCACATGCCCTGATTCAATCCACTGAGAGCAAGTCAACCCCGGTATACCACATCGATCCAATTTACTCTATTCCTTGCCCTCCTTTCACCCTCCTGCATGTTCAGGCCCCGATCACACAAAATCTTTTTCACTCCATCTTTCCACCTCCAATTTGGTCTGACATTTCTC
>NC_092269.1:24127415-24149915 GCF_036320965.1 Panulirus ornatus
TTGATGGAGAGAAATGGGTGACTATTGGTGCATATGACCTGGGCAAGAAAGAAAGATATGAGAGCAAGTGTTTTGGGAGCACTGAATGTGTGTGGTAGTGGTTTGATGCCAAGACTAGGTTATATGTGGAGGAGATTTGAATGCAAAATGGGAGTAATGTCGCATTGAGGGAATATTTTGTTGCAAATTGAATATGGTGGATGAGCTTCTAGATTATGTGCTTGAAAAGGACTTGATTGGGAATACCGGTTTAAAAGCGAGATATACATAAGTATACTAGGTAAGTAGCAGAGATGACCTGAGAGAGTTATTGATTACGTGTGAATTGATAGACGCGGAAAGAGAGACTTTTGGATGTTAATGTGCTGAGAAGGGCAACTGGAGGATGTGTGATCATTATCTTAATGGAAGCGATGTGAAGATTTTGTGGTTTTAAGAAAAGATGAGAGAATGTTGGGTGAAAAGAGTGGTGAAATAGAGAGCTGGGAAGGAGACTTGGTGAGGAAGTACCCAAGAAGAGTACTGAGTACAGAATGCAAAAGGTGAGAACTAATTAGTAAGTGGAGTGGGGAGGAATGGGATGTCTTTTAGGGAAGCAGTGATGCATGCTCGGCAAAAGATTTTTGGCATGAAAGCGTGGGAGTGGGTTGATTAGAGAAGGTAGTGAGTGGTGGGATGAAGAAGTAAGATTATTAGTGAAAGAGAAGAGAGAGGAATCTGGACGATTTTTCAAGGGAAAAAAATTCAAATGAGTGGGAGAGGTATAAAAGAAAGAGGCAGGAGGTCAAGAGAAAGGTGCAAGATATGAAAAAGAGGGCAAATGAGAGTTGGGGTGAGAGAGTATCATTAAATTTTAGGGAGAATAAAAAGATGTTTTGGAAGGAGGTAAATAAAGTGCGTAAGACGAGGGAGCAAGTGGGAACTTCAGTGAAGGGGGCTAATGGGGAGGTGATAACAAGTAGTGGTGATGTGAGAAGGAGATGGAGTGAGTATTTTGAAGGTTTGTTGAATGTGTTTCATGATAGAGTGGCAGATATAGAGTGTTTTGGTCGAGGTGGTGTGCAAAGTGAGAGGGTTAGGGAAAATGATCTGGTAAATAGAGAAGTGGTAGTAAAAGCTTTACGGAAGATGAAAGCCGGCAAGGCAGCAGGTTTCGATGGTATTGCAGTGGAATTTATTAAAAAAGCGGGTGACTGCATTGTTGACTGGTTGGTAAGGTTATTTAATGTATGTATGACTCATGGTGAGGTGCCTGAGGATTGGCGGAATGCTTGCATAGTGTCATTATACAAAGGCAAAGGGGATAAGAGTGAGTGCTCAAATTACAGAGGTATAAGTTTTTTGAGTATTCCTGGTAAATTATATGGGAGGGTCTTGATTGAGAGGGTGAAGGCATGTACAGAGCATCAGATTGGGGAAGAGCAGTGTGGTTTGAGGTTTTCAGAGAAGAATGGAGAATATTGGGGTGAAGTGAGCTTGGAAAGGAGACTTGTGGGAGGAAGTACCAGGAGAGACTGATTGCAGAATGGAAAAAGGTGATAGCGAATGAAGTAAGGGGAGTGGGGGAGGAATGGGATTTTTTCAGGGAAGCAGTGATGGCTTGCGTAAAAGATGCCTGTGGCATGAGAAAGGTGGGATGTGGGTTGTGAGTGGTGGGATGAAGAAGTAAGATTGTTATCAAAATAGAAAAGAGAGGCATTTGGATGAATTTTGCAGGGAAATAGCGCAAATGACTAGGAGATGTATAAAAGAAAGAGGCAGGAAGTCAAGAAAAAGGTGCAAGAGGTGAAAAGAAGGCAAATGAGGGTTGGGGTGAGAAAGTATCGTTAAATTTTAGGCAGAATGAAAAAATGTTTTAGAAGGAAGTAAATAAAGTGCCTAAGACAAGAGAACAAATGGGAACATCGGTGATGGGGTCTAATAGTAGTTGTAAAGTGACTAGGAGATGGAGTGAGTATTTTGAAGGTTTATTGAATGTGTCTGGGTATAGAGTGGCAGATATAGGATGTTTTGGTTGAGGTGGTGTGCGAAGTGCGAGGGTCAAGGAGAATGGTTTGGTAAAAAGAGAAGAGGTAGTGAAAGCTTTGCGGAGGATGAAAGCCGGCAAGGCGGCGTGTTTGAATGGTATTGCCGTGGAATTTATTTGAATTTGGGTGACTGTGTTCTTGAATAGTCGGTGAGGATATTCAATTTATGTACGGTTCATGGTGAAGTGCCTGAGGATTGGCGGTATGCATGCATAGTGCCATTATACAAAGGCAAAGGGGATAAAGGTGAGTGTTCAAATTACAGAGATATACGTTTGTTGAGTATTCCTGGGAATTATATGGGATGGAATTGATTATGGGGATGAAAGCATTGACAGAGCATCAGATTGGGGAAGAGCAATGTGGTTTCAGAAGTGGTAGAGGATGTGTGGATCATGTGTTTCCTTTGAATGATGTATGTGAGAAATACTTAGAAAAATAAATAGCTATGTATGTAGCATTTATGGATCTGGAAAAGGCATTGATTGAGTTGATAGAGATGCTATTTAGAAGGTATTAAGAGTATATGCTATGGGAGGTAAGTTGCTGGAACAGTGAAAAGTTTTTATCGAACATGGAAGGCATATGTACAAGTAAGAAGGTAGGAAAGTGATTGTTTCCCAGTGAATGTCGGTTTGTGGCAGGGGTGCGTAATGACTCCATCGTTCTTTAATTTGTTCATGGATGGGGTTGTTAGGGAGGTGAAAGCAAGAGTTTTGGAGAAAGGGGCAAGTATGCAGTCTGTCGTGTATGAGAGGGCTTGGAAAGTGAGTCAGTTGTTGTTCGCTGATGATACAGCGCTGGTGGCAGATTCGGGAGAGAACTGCAGAAGGTGGTGACTGAGTCTCGAAAAGTGTGTGAAAGAGGCAAGCTGAGAGTTAATGTGAATAAGAGCAAGGTTATTATGTTCAGTAGGGATGATGGACAAGTCAACTTGGAGGTAAGTTTGAATGGAGAAAAACTGGAGGACGTAAAGTGTTTTATATATATGGGACTGGATTTAGAAGCTGATGGAAACATGGAAGCGGAAATGCGTCACCGGGTAGGGGAAGGGGCGAAGGTTCTGGAAGCGTTGAAGAATGTGGAAGGCGAGAACGTTACCTCGGAGAGCAAAAAATGGGTATGTTTGAAGGAATAGTGGTTCCAGCAATGTTGTTAGGTTGCAAGGCATGGGATATGGGTAGGGTGTATGTACATGTATGTATACGTTGAAATGTATAAGTATGTATAAGCATGCGTGTGTGGGCGTTTATGTATATACATGTGTATGTGGATGGGTTGGGCCATTCTTTTGTCTGTTTCCTTGCGCTACCTCTCTAACGCGGGAGACAACGACAAAGTATAGTAAGTAAATGAATAAGATAATAACAATAATGATCATAATGTTCACTGTAATAATAATGATGATGATAATAATGATAATAATAATAATAATGAAATATGTAATAATGATATTAATGATAATGATAATGATAATGATAATAACTATGATAATGATAATAATGATAATAATAATAATGATAGTAATAATGATAATAATAATGATAATAATAATAATAATAATAATAATAGTAATAATAATAATAATAATAATAATAATAATAATAATAATAATAATAATAATAATAATGATAATAATAATAATAATGATGATAATAATAATTCATTTTATTATTTATATTTATTTTGCTTTGTCGCTGTCTCCCGCGTTAGCGAAATAGCGCAAGGAAACAGACGAAAGAATGGCCCAACCCGCCCACATACACATGTATATACATACACGTCCATACACGCAAATATACATACCTATACATCTCAATGTACACATATATATACACACGCACAGACATATACATATATACACATGTACATAATTCATACTGTCTGCCTTTATTTGTTCCCATCGCTACCTCGCCACACATGGAATAACAACCCCCTCCCCCCTCATGTGTGCGAGGTAGCGCTAGGAAAAGACACCAAAGGCCCCATTCGTTCACACTCAGTCTCTAGCTGTCACGTAATAATGCACCGAAACCACAGCTCCCTTCCCACATCCAGGCCCCACGGAACTTTCCATGGTTTACCCCAGACGCTTCACATGCCCTGGTTCAATCCATTGACAGCACGTCGACCCCGGTATACCACATCGTTCCAATTCACTCTATTCCTTGCACGCCTTTCACCCTCCTGCATGTTCAGGCCCCGATCACTCAAAATCTTTTTCACTCCATCTTTCCTCCTCCAATTTGGTCTCTCACTTCTCCTCGTTCCCTCCACCTCTGACACATATCTGCTCTTGGTCAATCTCTCCTCACTAATTCTCTCCATGTGACCAAACCATTTCAAAACACCCTCTTCTGCTCTCTCAACCACGCTCTTTTTATTTCCACACATCTCACTTACCCTTACATTACTTACTCGATCATAATGATAATAATAATAATAATAATGATAATGATAATAATAATAATAATAATAATAATAATAATAATAATAATAATAATAATAATAATAGTAATAATAATAATAACCTTTTTTCTTTTAAACTATTCGCCATTTCCCGCGTTAGCGAGGTAGCGCTAAGAACAGAGGACTGGGCCTTTTTTGGAATATCCTCAACTGGCCCCCTCTGTTCCTTCTTTTGGAAAATTTAAAAAAAAAAACGAGAGGGGAGGATTTCCAGCCCCCCGCTCCCTCCCCTTTTAGTCGCCTTCTACGACACGCAGGGAATACGTGGGAAGTATTCTTAATCCCCTATCCCCAGGGATAAAATAATAATAATAATAATAATAATAATAATAATAATAATAATAATAATAATAATAATAATAATGATAATAATAATATTGATAATAGTAATGATAATTATAGTAATAATAATGATAACAACAATAGTAATAATGATAATAATAGTAATAATAATGATGATAATAATAACAATAATAATAAGAATAATAATACAAATAGCAATGATAATGATAATACTAATAATAATGATAATAAGGGCAAATGAGAGTTGGGGTGAGAGACTATCAGTAAATTTTAGGGAGAATAAAAAGATGTTCTGGAAGGAGGTAAATAGGGTGCGTAAGACAAGGGAGCAAATGGGAACTTCAGTGAAGAGCGTAAATGGGGAGGTGATAACAAGTAGTGGTGATGTGAGAAGGAGATGGAATGAGTATTTTGAAGGTTTGTTGAATGTGTCTGATGACAGAGTGGCAGATATAGGGTGTTTGGGTCGAGGTGGTGTGCAAAGTGAGAGGGTTAGGGAAAATGATTTGGTAAACAGAGAAGAGGTAGTGAAAGCTTTGCGGAAGATGAAAGCCGGCAAGGCAGCAGGTTTGAATGGTATTGCAGTGGGATTTATCAAAAAAGGGGGTGACTGTATTGTTGACTGGTTGGTAAGGTTATTTAATGTATGTATGACTCATGGTGAGGTGCCTGAGGATTGGCGGAATGCGTGCATAGTGCCATTGTACAAAGGCAAAGGGGATAAGAGTGAGTGCTCAAATTACAGAGGTATAAGTTTGTTGAGTATTCCTGGTAAATTATATGGGAGGGTATTGATTGAGAGGGTGAAGGCAGGTACAGAGCATCAGATTGGGGAAGAGCAGTGTGGTTTCAGAAGTGGTAGAGGATGTGTGGATCAGGTGTTTGCTTTGAAGAATGTATGTGAGAAATACTTAGAAAAGCAAATGGATTTGTATGTAGCATTTATGGATCTGGAGAAGGCATATGATAGAGTTGATAGAGATGCTCTGTGGATGGTATTAAGAATATATGGTATGGGAGGCAAGTTGTTAGAAGCAGTGAAAAGCTTTTATCGAGGATGTAAGGCATGTGTACGTGTAGGAAGAGAGGAAAGTGATTGGTTCTCAGTGAATGTAGGTTTGCGGCAGCGGTGTGTGATGTCTCCATGGTTGTTTAATTTGTTTATGGATGGGGTTGTTAGGGAGGTAAATGCAAGAGTCTTGGAAAGAGGGGCAAGTATGAAGTCTGTTGGGGATGAGAGAGCATGGGAAGTGAGTCAGTTGTTGTTCGCTGATGATACAGCGCTGGTGGCGGATTCATGTGAGAAACTGCACAAGCTGGTGACGGAGTTTGGTAAAGTGTGTGGAAGAAGAAAGTTAAGAGTAAATGTGAATAAGAGCAAGGTTATTAGGTACAGTAGGGTTGAGGGTCAAGTCAATTGGGAGGTGAGTTTGAATGGAGAAAAACTGGAGGAAGTGAAGTGTTTTAGATATCTGGGAGTGGATCTGTCAGCGGATGGAACCATGGAAGCGGAAGTGGATCATAGGGTGGGGGAGGGGGCGAAAATTTTGGGAGCCTTGAAAAATGTGTGGAAGTCGAGAACATTATCTCGGAAAGCAAAAATGGGTATGTTTGAAGGAATAGTGGTTCCAACAATGTTGTATGGTTGCGAGGCGTGGGCTATGGATAGAGTTGTGCGCAGGAGGATGGATGTGCTGGAAATGAGATGTTTGAGGACAATGTGTGGTGTGAGGTGGTTTGATGGAGTGAGTAACGTAAGGGTAAGAGAGATGTGTGGAAATAAAAAGAGCGTGGTTGAGAGAGCAGAAGAGGGTGTTTTGAAATGGTTTGGGCACATGGAGAGAATGAGTGAGGAAAGATTGACCAAGAGGATATATGTGTCGAAGGTGGAGGGAACGAGGAGAAGAGGGAGACCAAATTGGAGGTGGAAAGATGGAGTGAAAAGGATTTTGTGTGATCGGGGCCTGAACATGCAGGAGGGTGAAAGGAGGGCAAGGAATAGAGTGAATTGGAGCGATGTGGTATACAGGGGTTGACGTGCTGTCAGTGGATTGAATCAAGGCATGTGAAGCGTCCGGGGTAAACCATGGAAAGCTGTGTAGGTATGTATATTTGCGTGTGTGGACGTGTGTATGTACATGTGTATGGGGGGGGTTGGGCCATTTCTTTCGTCTGTTTCCTTGCGCTACCTCGCAACCGCGGGAGACAGCGACGAGGTATAAAAAAAAAAAAAAAAAATGATAATAATAACAATTAAGTAATAACAAAAATGATAATAACAATATTAATGGTAATAATAATAATAATAACAGTAATAAGAATATTGATAATAATGATACGTACATACATTCAATCATATATGTGTATACATACATACATATATGCATGTATGTGCTGTGCATGTCTGTCTGTATGTGTGTGTATACAAATAGGAGTAATGACATGGTACATATATACAAAGTTAAGTGTCGAGGCAGCACGGATGAAAAGCTCCTCGTAACACAGACACACACACACACACACACACACACACACACACACACACACACACACACACCGCCTCAGGGCCTTCATCCAGCCTTCCTGATACTGGATCATGAAGTTGTCACTGTAGTCAAGGTTCCTGGTGTCTGGCAACGACTAATTCTAGAGATGTCAATCATGCCATCATGGATGTACTTGTTTTGCTTAAGACTATACATCTCCATAAACATGCAACTTTTCAGTAGACATTAATGTATTCCAATGACTACAGAAACGTAAATGAGACATAGCAATTTCAAATGAGATGCTTTTGTGAAGAACTGGTCGTGTGTTCTACACGTTGTCAATATTTATGTATGAGAAGGAGAGATCGCATGAGTGCGGGCTGAATGCCAGCAGAAAGAAGAGACAGCTACATGGGTATGAAAAAGTGAAACTTGACAGCCAGTGAAATGCTGGCTGACTGCGCAGCCGTCACTACTAACCTTCACAATAACCAGACGGGTGGTACTGGTAATACACTACCCTGGCCGGTGGCTGCCCACCACTTTACACCGAGCGCGCGCGCACGAGAGAGAGAGAGAGAGAGAGGAGAGAGAGAGAGAGAGAGAGAGAGAGAGAGAGAGAGAGAGCTGCCATGCAAACGTGTGAGAATATTCGTAATGTTCGACCGCTTAATCTCTTTCCAGCCCGACAAGAAACCGCAGGGGCCACCATTCAAGCCGTGAATGCTTTCCTGGAGCCAGTGTCACTACCTCACTCATCCGTGATCCTCATCACAGACGACACTGACCTGGTAATGTTGTCCTTACGGTTCATCAATAGAATTCCTAAACAGCTAAAGAAGTCTGCGAATGCAACAGAATCCCTTAACAGATATATAAGTCTATGAATGCAGCAAAATACCTTAACAGTGAAGGAAATCTGTAAATACAACAGAGTCCCTCAACAGTAAAAGAAGTCTGTAAATGCAACAGAGTCCAGGTAACAGAATCCATAACTGTGATGGATGTCTGTGAATACAAAAGAATCCCTTAAGAATGTAAGAAGTATGTGACTCCAACAAAATACCTGAACACTGAAGAAAGTATGTGACTTCTAACAGAATTATAAACAGTGTAATGGGTCTGTGAATGCAACAGAATCTTTTAAAAGTGATAGAAGTCTGTGAATGCAACATATTCTCTTAGCAGTAACAAAAGTCTGTGAAATGTAAATGAATCCCTTAACAATGAATTCGTCCCTTAACATTGAAAGAACCCTATGAACAGAACAGATTCCCTTAACGATGAAAGAACTCTGTGTCTGCAACATGAATCCCTTCTATGGACTTTCACGCTGTTGGTGTTAGCGTTCCTGACTGTGACGCATTCAAGTGCCGCCCGGGGGTCGAGCGCATAGGTTCGAATCCTGGATGCGGCAGTCGGTTCATCCACTCCTAGGGTTTAGTAGATGGAATAGGTACCTGGCTCATTCCTATGAATTCACGGGGAAATGAAACGCGATAAGTTCCCTTGTTCACTGTCGTGTAATCATCACATCGTCAGGGGGGATACAAGAAAGCAATGTAACAGTCTGTTGATATACAGCGAAGAGACGTAGCTAGGACGCCATTTGATAAACAAGTGACAACCTGAATGTGTTGGGTGCGCTCAAGTCTGGCAACATGCTTCTCATAATTCAATTTTTTGGACAAGAAAGGGAACTTTTTAGAAATCTTATCAACAACAACAGAGCCATCCAATTTGTATAGACCTTCATTAATATTAATGTTACAATTTTTTGTGTATCTAGTAATAGAAGATTCAATGATAATTCTCGTGGTACAAGAGTTAGAGTTAATAACTGATTAAACAAGACATTTGATTCTTGTCCAGTTCTTATGCTATATTTATGTTGCGCAAGTCTAACAAAAAGATTCTTACCAGTCTGCCAAACATAAAATTTATCACAGTTTTCACATAGCGCTCTACAGATGTATCCTGGAGAACTTTTTGGTGAGTTCCTGATTAAGATATTACTTATAATATTGTTGTTGATAAAGGCAACATTTAAATTAAAGGACTTATGTAACATAGGAGACAAAGTAAAATGATCACTAAATAGGGAAACTAAAATGTTCTTGGTGCCAAGGTGAGTTATGGGTATAACTATTAAACGATTTCGTTGCCTACTTTAAAGAATTATCAATGAAAGATTTAGTATGCTTTAACTTGGATCCAATAGAATGTATCTTCTCAAACTGATCATCAATAATTC
Organism: Panulirus ornatus; assembly: GCF_036320965.1. Classification (NCBI taxonomy): domain Eukaryota; kingdom Metazoa; phylum Arthropoda; class Malacostraca; order Decapoda; family Palinuridae; genus Panulirus; species Panulirus ornatus. The sequence continues at coordinate 24,136,958 of NC_092269.1, forward strand.
TGGACTGCAAATACATAATGCCCAAAGGAACATAGATTAGACTGATGATAATTCAACTCTGTCATGTTGAATTGAGAAATAATGGATATATGAGCATACATTGGTAGGTTTTCTGTATATGTTGAACTTAAATTTGCTTCCATACCTATGGATCAGGCAATCTCAAATTGGTAAGATACTATCATTTTCAATTTCTACAGTAAAACCGATTGAAGGTATTAAATTGTACAGTAAAGAGAGAAATGTTTGTGAATTTTCCTTTGTTGGCTAAACACATAAGAACATCAAATAAGAACATCATCTACATGCCTAAACTAAATTGCATTAAAGGGTAAGATATTCTTTAGGAACTTCTTTCAAAGAGTTCCATTTAATGATTACTTGATACAGGTGAAACAGGGTTACCCATTTCCATACCAAATTTTTGAGCATTATATTCTCCATTAGATTGAAATACAGTCTTTTACACACAATTTTATCAAGTCAATAAAAACAGATTTTGAAATATGCAAATTAATATTTCTACAAGGCTTCAATTAGATATTCTAAAAATTCCTCGATTGGAGCCTTTGTGAACAGAGATGAAAGACCAAAGCTTACCAGTTTGAAATCAAAATCAACATTGATATCATTAAGCTTGTTAATTAAATCTACATTGTTCATGATATTAGAATTTAATAAAGAAACTGAACACTTGGAGCCCACTGAATTCACTATAGATCTTGCTGGAAAATCTAGTTTATGTGTTTTGATAAGTCCATACATATATGGGAATGAATGACACAAAGATGACAAACTTTTGATAAGAGAACCATTACCTTTCAACAACATCTTCAGCTCTGTTTTGAAATGAGAATTAACTGCTTTTAGGGGATTCTTACTGAGTTTAAAGAATGTTGTGTCGTCGCTTAAAAGGTTTTTCATTTTAGATAAATAAATACTTTTGTTCATAATCACAATTGTATCATCCGTACCTGCTTTAGTAAAATATGCATCATTATGTCTTTTTGAATGGCTAATAGCTCTTAAAAACCTTTCAAAGCAATTTGGGTCCACTGGTTTTGACAATCTGGCATACACTAAACCTTTACAGATGTTAATTTCATCATTAGATGATCTACTTTATTTTTCTAGACTGCAGAATGTTTTTACGATATCAACACCGTTGGTTTCTTTATGAGAGCACAAAAATCTTAATCCGTAACCTAAAGCACACAAAGAATCATTGTCCAGTTGTTTATCGGACAGGTTTATCATAAAAGAAGAGTTTGTGTTTTTAGTCCAATCACTGTTTTCAGTGAGATTGTCTAACAGTTCAGTTTCCCTTGAAGTCTATTCCATTCACTTCTTAATCTATCATAGTAGTAGTCCAACATACGATTCTTCCATTGTGTCGGTATAGTCATTTGAAAGGCGCGTTTCTTCCCTCTTGAAATGAGAAAGGCCTCCATTTCAGTCTTCTTTAGTTCAATGAGTTCTTTAAAATGCTGTTTTGAAAATCGTCAAATGGTCGACCAGACAACTGTAACAATCGATGGGGTAGCATGCTTCTCCCTTTTAGTGATAATTTTACTATCCTTCCTACGATACTTGAATTCTGTTAAGTAAATGTTGCATTCATAAACAACAATACTATAAAGAATATCTTTTATAATCAGAAACTCACCAGAAAGCTCTGCAGGATGCATCTATAGAGTACCATGTAAAAATTGTAATAAATTCAATGATTGATTGATTACTTGACTTTATACTGGGACCCTAGTTCATTATGATAGGTATACACATATGCAATACACCACAATAAGGTACATAGTAGCTTCCACTAGGATAACCTATGAAATTTTCGCAAACTTATTTTCAGTAGGGTCCTTGTACTGTAGCAAGATGGAACAGTCAACAAAAGAACCATCGCACCCCATACAAGAGACACATGCACATTGTATATCCTTCTTTTTAAAACAGTTAAAAAGTTTAAAAATACCACATATGATATTACTTACATGTCTAGTAATATACATAATCATTTAGTTCAGAGAATCTTTCTTCGTCAGTAAGATGTTCCCTAACTGCTGATCTAAACATTTTGTTTTCTTTTAATTCATACATTTTGTTATTTGGTAACTGCAGTTGTCTGGAAACTGCAGTTTCCTTGGCTCTTGTTACACAAAAGTTAAGTTCACCATGAATAGTCCTGATTGATTGGTTATTTACTACCCCATGAAAATTTTCTGTAAGATATGTGGGCCTTCTGTTGTTGTATATGTTCAAGATAGATTCACTTCTATCTGCCTAATCCGATTCTCAACACTTAACATGTTTACATTCTCCCTTTCTGCTTAGCCAATGTGAGCTCTTGGGTCTACTCCTAGAATAAATCTAATAATTTTGTTTGTGGCTGCTTTTTGGAAACTTCTTACTCCAGAATACCAAGAAGAACATGAATGATCAAAATGAGGTTGAATTAAACCAGAACATAAGGTTTTCTTAATTTTCTGATTAAAGCTATTCGCCTGTCTGTATTAAAATCTTAATCTTGCATTTATTTCCTAGACCGAAAACTAACAATCTATCTCCCCTGAGGCACATTGGTCCAAGTAAATTCTTAGGTACTTCATTAACTTTGATACTCTTATTGCCTGACCATTACATGTAGTTGCAAAATCATTTACCTTCTCTAGTTTTCTTTTAGATCCTACTATCATAACTTCGGTTTTTCGTAGTTGAAGAGACAGTCTGTTATCAATCATCCAACTATTACATGATTCAAGTTCTTTTCCTAATCTATTTAGAATAACATTAGCATCCTTATGCGATACAGTTAGAATACTGTCATCAGCATGAAGAAGTTGGCATGAGACATTCATTTTCATGTCATTTACATTGTATAATCATAATAGTGGTCCTAGACTACTTCCCTGTGGAACTCCACAAGTTATAATATAAGACTCGGAATGATATTCATCAATTTCAGCTACCTGATTCCTTCCAGTCAGATATGAGTAAAACCATTCCACAGACTTTATCGCCAGTGCTTTTAATATTTCAAACACTATGTGATAATCAACCGTGTCCAAATTTTTTTGTAAGTCCAAAAGTACAGGTCCTGTATAATTTCCTTTTGATATGATGGCTTTAAGTAAGTCTAAAAGGTAGACCAAACATGTATCTGTAGAGTACTTTCCCCTGAATCCTGACTGAAAATTTTGTATAATATAATTGACATTAGGTAATTTCCTAATTGATCATAAGCAACCTTTTCCAGTACTTTTGATATTACATTTAGTACCCTTCTTGCCTGATATTCTTTTTGTACAATGACCGGTACTTCACTTGTACTTATAAATAGATTTACAATATGTGCTATTGGTCCTTTTATTATGAACCTTGCTGGTAAGCCATCTACCCTTGTACTTCTATTAGTTCCTAGTCCCTCTATTACACTGAGAATATACTCTTCCGTTACTTTTGTAAGCCTAAAATTGTTTTCTGTAATCTTTTTTGATCTATAATAGCTTTAAAAATTCTAAGGATCAGTGCTAAAAATCCTAGAAGGATATGGTAATTTACTAATTAGATTTGATTCTACAGAGGTAAAGAATTTATCAAAATATGCTGCTATCTTGTTTCCATCAAAGCACAGGTCATCTTCAATCTTGAGCACTGTATCTTAATTTTCCTTTAATTTACCTGAGTAACCTAAGTTTTTCAGTTGCTGCCACAATTTTTTGCTATCTTTATCACTTTCTTATATTCCATCAGAAATATGATCTGATTTAATTTTCTTAATGTCTTGTTGTATCTTATTTCTTTCTTTACAGAACTTGTCAAATTTCTCTTTATTTCCTTTATCATTCATGTGTTCAGCCAAAAGTTCATCCCTATCTTTTAACCTCTCAAGAATTTCTATACTTATTCAGGGCTCTGCCCTTTGTTCGGTTTTTACTTCCTTTACGGGAGCTACCTTGTCAAGTGCTTTAATTACAATATCCCTAAAGTCATTCCATGCTTCATCAACTGTTTCGGCATTAGAAACATGATTTCAATTCTCACTTGCGAATTTTCATTAAATTCCTGCATATTGTATATTTTCATTGACCTAATTTTAATATTGTTGGTTATTTACACATTCCTTAACTACTTTCTTTGTACAAAATGTTACATAGTGATCATTAATTCCTATTGGCAATATTCCTTATTGACTATTTTTTTCTGCTTTACTGCAAATATCATGATCCATAATCATGGCTGATTTCGTTGTTTCCCCGGTTATTTCATGCGTCAACTGCACCATTCCATACATTTTCAAAGTATTCATATACTTTCTATACAGGTATCCTAATTTTTCATAACATGAATATTCATTTCCCCAAGAATTACTACTACCGTTTCATAGCAAATTATTGAAATGCATTCTTCTAACAATTTTATGAAATTGTTATGCTCACGAGGTTTAAACAGCATCCAATTACAATTGGTTTAGTTTTTGTCAACAAGATTTCCCACCAGAATAATGTACAAACCTTTTTTTTCAAAGCATTTAAAATTTTCTGTTAGACTAAAGCAACATGAATGTAGCACAAGAGCAGGACAGGAATAGAATGCCTTCTTTAATCATGTTCAAAATCATGATCATTGTATTGATTGAGGTAATGCCATATCATTTATTTACTCTAATTCCTGTACCACGAGACATAACATTCAATCTGTTAAGATATACACAGTTATAACAATATCAGTGAAGATCTATACAAATTGGATTGCTTTATTATTGATAAAGTTTGTAAGGGGTTCCCATTCTTGTCCATTCGGGTAGTCACTTGCTTACCAAAATAGCGTCTCACATACGTTTTTTCATCATAATCAAATAACTATCACATTTCTTTTTTGTATCTCCTCTGATAATCTGATTATCACACGAAAGTACACTTTGAAACTTATCGTGCTTCATTTCTCCGTAGACTATCAGGAATATACTTGATCACGTGCTAAATTATAATCCCAGATTAACTTTCTAAAAGGGAAAACAGAAGAAGGAGTCACGCGGGAGGTGCTCATCCTCTTCGAAGGCTCAGATTAGGGTGTCTGAATGTGTGCCGATGTAACCAAGATGAGAAAAAAGGAGAATTAGGTAGTATGTTTTAGGAAAGGTACATGGATGTTTTGGCTCTGAATGAAACGAAGCTCAAGGGTAAAGAGAAAGAGTGGTTTGGGAATGTTCCGAAGTAAAGTTAGGGGTTGGTGAGAGGACAAGAGCAAGGGGAGAAGTAGAACTACTGAAACAGGAGTGGTGGGAGTATGTGACAGATTGATATGGGTAAAACTGAAAGTGGATTGAGAAAGATGGGTGATTATTGGTGCATATGCACCTGAGCATGAACAGAAAGATCATGAAAGGCAAGTGTTTTAGGAGCAGCTGAGTGAGTGTGTTCGTAGTTTTGATGCACAAGATCGGGTTATAGTGATGGGTGATTTGAATGCAAAGGTGAGTAATGTGACAGGTGAGGGAATAATTGGTATACATGGGGTGTTCAGTGTTGTAGATGGAAATGGTGAAGAGCTTCCAGATTTGTGTGGTGATAAAGTTATGGTGATTAGGAATACCTGGTTTAAAAAGAGATATACATAAGCATACGTATGTAAGTAGGAGATATGACCAGAGAGCCTTATTGCATTACGTGTTAATTGATACGGGCGCGAAAGAGAGACTTTTGGATGTTAATGTCGTGAGAGGCGGAACAGGAGGGATGCCCGATCATTATCTTGTGGAGACGAAGGTAAGATTTCTAGAGGTTTTCAGAAAAGAAGAGAGAATGTTGGGATGAAGAGAGTCGCGAGAGTAAGTAAGCTTGGGAAGGAGACTTGTCTGAGGAAGTACCAGGAGAGACTGAGTGCAGAATGGAAAAAGGTAAGAGCAAAGGACGTAAAGGGAGTGAGGAAGGAATGGGATGTATTTAGGGAAGCAGTGATGGCTTGCGCAAAAGATGCTTGTGGCATAAGAAGCGTGGGAGGTGGTAATGAGTGATGAGATGAAGAAGGAAGATCATCAGTGAAAGAGAAGAGAGAGGCATTTGGACGAGTTTTGCAGGGAAATAGTGCAAATGACTGGGAGATCTATAAGAGAAAGAGGCAGGAGGTCGAGAGAAAGGGGCAAGAGGTGAAAAAGAGGGCAAATGAGAGTTGGGGTGAGAGAGTATCATCAAACTTTAGGGAGGATAAAGATATGTTTCGGAAGGAGGTAAATAAAGTGCGTAAGACAAAAGAACAAATGGGAACATCGGTGAAGGGGGCTAATACGGAGGTGATAACAAGTAGTGGTGATGTGAGAAGGAGATGGAGTGAGTATTTTGATGGTTTGTTGAATGTGTTAGATGACAGACTGGCAGACAGGGTGTTTTGGTCGAAGTGGTGTGCGAAGTGAGAGGGATAGGGAGAATGATTTGGTAAACAGAAAAGAGGTGGTAAAAGCTTTGCAGAAGATGAAAGCTGGCAAGGCAGCGGGTTTGGATGGTATGCAGTGGAATTCATTAAAAAAAAGGGGGTGACTGTTTTATGACTCATGGTGAGGTGCCTGAAGATTGGCAAAATACATGCATAGTGCCATTGTACAAAGGCAAAGTGGATAAAGGTGAGTGCTCAAAATAACAGGTATAAGTTTGTTGAGTATTCCTGGGAAATTATATTGGAGGATATTGATTGAGAGATTGAAGGCATGTACAGAGCATCAGATTGGGAAAGAGCAGTGTGGTTTCAGAAGTGATAGAGGATGCGGGGATCAGGTGTTTGCTTTCAAAAATGTATGTGAGAAATACTTAGAAAAGGAAATGTATGTAGCATTTATGGATATGTTAGAGTTGATAGAGATGCTCTCTGTAAGGTATTAAGAATATATGGTGTGGGAGGCAAGTTGTTAGAAGCAGTGAAAGGTTTTTATCGAGGATGAAAGGCATGTGTTCGAGTAGAAAAAGAGGAAACTAATTGGTTGTCAGTTAATGTCGGTTAGCAGTAGGGGTGTGTGATGTCTCCATGGTTGTTTAATTTGTTTATGGATGGAGTTGTTAAGGAGGTGAATGCAACAGTCTTGGAAAGAGGGGCAAGTATGCAGTTGTGGATGAGAGACCTGGGAAGTAAGTCAGCTGTTGTTCGCTCGTGGCTGATTCGGGTGAGAAACTGCAGAAGCTGGTGACTGAGTTTGGTAAAGTGTGTGAAAGGAGAAAGCTAAGAGTAAATATGAATAACAACAAGTTATTAGGTAAGTTTGAATGGAGAAAAACTGGAGGAAGTCAAGTGTTTTAGATGTCTGGGAGTGGATTTGCCAGCGGATGAAACCATGGAAGCGGAAGTGAGTCGCAGGTAGGGTAGGGGGCGAAAGTTCTGGTAGCGCTGAAAAAAGTGTGGCAGGCGAGAACATTATCTGGGAAAGCAAAAATGGGTATGTTTGAAGGAATAGTGGCTCCGACGATGTTATATGGTTGCGAGGCGAGGGCTATGGATAGAGTTGTGTAGAGGAGGGTGGATGTGTTGGAAATAAGATGTTTGAGGACAATATGTGGTATGTGGTGGTTTGATGGAGTAAGTAATGAAAGGGTAAGAAAGATGTGTGGTAATAAAAAGAGTGTGGTTGAGAGAGCAGAAGAGGGTGTTTTGAGATGGTTTGGTCACATGGAGAGAATGAGTGAGGAAAGATTGACAAGGAGGACATATGTGTCTGAGGTGGAGGAAACGAGGAGAAGTGGGAGACCAAATTAGAGGTGGAGAGAAGGAGTGAAAAAGATTTTGAGTGATCGGGGCCTGAACATGCAGGAGGGTGAAAGGCGTGCAAGGAATAGAGTGAATTGGAAGGATGTGGTATTCCGGGATCGACGTGCTGTCAATGGATTGAAGCAGGGCGTGCGAAGCGCCTGGGGTAAACCATGGAAAGTTAAGTATAATAAGTATAATAAAAGTATGATAAAAGTATAATGAGAAATAAGATATATATGTATATACATCATACAAACCTCTCCAACAGCCAGGATCGAACCCGGGACCCCTGTGCAAGAGGCGGGAATGCTAACCGCTGGGCTATGGGCCTGGCTAATAGGAAATAATTATTCGAATACTTTGTACTCGAATACTCTTCTTCTCACGTTGGTCAGCAATGGGGTTTACATGGGTCATTTCCCAACAGGCGCACATAGCCAGCAGATAGCATTTTACCGAACCTAGCTGTACAACGCGGAGGTATATGAATACGAAGATAGCGCATAGAAACGCGCACCTTCTTAGAACACTCAAACCTCCAACAGCTAGGATCGAAACCAGGGCCCCTGTGCAAGAGGTGGGAATGCTCACCGCTAGGCTATGGGCCTGGCTAATAAGAATGTCAGTTGATATACAACGAAGACACGTAGCTGAGACGCCATTTTGTAAAGATGCGATTATCCAAGACAGACAACGAACGTATCATAAACTTATGTGGACAAGAAGGTGAATTGTTTACAAATTTTATCAACAATATAGTTATCCACTTTGTATGGACCTTCACTAATACTAAGATTGTAATTCTTGGTGTATTTAATAACGGAAGATTCATTGATGCTTCTCGTGGTAAGAGAGTTAGAGTTAATAACTGAGAAGGCATTACTCCAGTCAATACAATGATCAAAGTTATTGACGTGAATACATAAGGTATTTGAGTCTTGTCCCGTTCTTATGCTAGATGTTACTTAAATCTAAAAGAAAGATCCTTACCAGTCTGCCCAACATAAAACTTATCACAATTTCTACATGGTGAATTCCTGATTAAGATATTCTTTGTAGTCTTATTGTTGTTGAAGGCACTATTTACATTAAAGGATGTAGGCAACATGGAAAGTAAATTAAAATTATCACTAAAAGGGAAAACTAAAAGATTCTTGGCTCAACTCTATAAAATGATTTCTTTGCTAACTTAAGGGATTTATCTTGGGTACTTTAACTTAGATCCAATAGAAAATATCTTCTCAGACTCATCATCAGTATACTCTGGACTGCAAATACATAATGCCCAACGGAACATAGATTGAATATTTTATATTTATATATTTCGCTTTGTCGCTGTCTCCCGCGTTAGCGAGGTAGCGCAAGGAAACAGACGAAAGAAATGGCCCATCCCACCCAAATGCACATGTATATATATAGACGTCCACACACGAAAATATACATACCTATACATCTCAATGTACACATATATATACACACACAGATATATACATATATACACATGTACATAATTCATACTGTCTGCCTTTATTTACTCCCATCGCCACCTCGCCACACATGGAATAACAACCCCCTCCCTCCTCATATGTGCGAGGTAGTGCTAGGAAAAGACAACAAAGGCCCCATTCGTTCACACTCATTCTCTAGCTGTCACGTAATAATGCACCGAAACCACAGCTCCCTTTCCACATCCAGGCCCCACAGAACCTTCCATGGTTTACCCCAGACGCTTCACATGCCCTGGTTCAATCCATTGACAGCACGTTGACCCCGGTATACCACATCGTTCCAATTCGCTCTCTTCCTTGCACGCCTTTCAACCTCCTGCATGTTCAAGCCCCGATCACTCAAAATCTTTTTCACTCCATCTTTCCACCTCCAATTTGGTCTCCCACTTCTCCTCGTTCCCTCCACCTCCGACACATATATCCTCTTGTTCAATCTGTCCTCACTCATTCTCTCCATGTGACCAAACCATTTCAAAACACCCTCTTCTGCTCTCTCGACCATACTCTTTTTATTTCCACACATCTCTCTTACCCTTACATTACTTACTCGATCAAACCACCTCACACCACATATTGTCCTTAAACATCTCATTTCCAGTACATCCACCCTCTTGCGCACAACTCATCCATAGTCCACGCCTCGCAACCATACAACATTGTTGGAACCACTATTCCTTCAAACATACTCATTTTTGCTTTCCGAGATAATGTTCTCGACTTCCAAATATTCTTCAAGGCTCCCAAAATTTTCGCCCCCTCCCCCACCCTATGATTCTCTTCCGCTTCCATGGTTCCATCCGCTGCCAGATCCACTCCCAGATATCTAAAACACTTTACTTCCTCCAGTTTTTCTCCATTCAAACTTACCTCCCAATTTACTTGACCCTCAACACTACTGTACCTAATAACCTTGCTCTTATTCACATTTACTCTTAACTTTCTTCTTTCACACACTTTACCAAACTCAGTCACCAGTTTCTGCAGTTTCTCACATGAAGCAGCCACCAGCGCTGTATCATCAGCGAACAACAACTGACTCACTTCCCAAGCTCTCTCATCCACAACAGACTGCATACTTGCCCCTCAAAGTTAATGAAATGATGATAATTTAACTCTGTCATGTTGAGATGAGTAATAATGGATATATGAGCATACATTGGTAGGTTTTCTATATATGCTGAACTTAAACTTGTGTCCTTGCCTATGGATTATGCAATCAAAAAATGGTAACATACCATCATTTTCATTTTCTACAGTAAATTTGATGGAAGGTATAAAATTGTTAAGTATGGGGAGAAATATTTGTAAATTTTCATTTGTTGGCCAAACACAAAGTACGTTATCTACATACCTAAATCAAATTGCATTAAAAGGGAAGATGTCTTGTAGTAATTTCATTTAAAAAAATTCCATGTAAAGATTACTTAGTACAGGTGAAAGAAGGTTACCCATTTCCATACCAAATTATTGAGCATAATAATCTGCATTGAATTGAAATACAGTCATCTATGCACAATTTATCAGTTCAGTGAAAACAGACTTTGAAAGAAGTAAATGAATATCATCCAAGACATTAGATAAGTATTCTAAAAGATCATCAACTAAAACTATTGTAAAATAAAAGGAAACACCAAAGCTGGCAACTTTGAAATCAAAATTAACATTGTTAACTAAATCTATATTGTTCATGATGTTAGAATTTGATATCTTACCCACTAAAGGGCTTGATAAAGAAACTAACCATCTTGACAATTCATATGCGATGGAACCTACTGAACTCACTATAGGTCTTGTTGCAAAATATAGCTTATGTGTTTTGAGAATCTTTTTCACTCCATCCTTCCACCTCCAATTTGGTCTCACACTTCTCGTTCTCTCCACATCTGACACATATGTCCTCTTTGTCAATGTTTCCTCACTCATTCTCTCTATGTGTGTAAACCATTTCAATACACCCTCTTCTACTCTTTCAATCACATTATTTTTATTACCACACAAATCTCTCACCCTTTCATTACTTACTCGATCAAACCATCTCACACCTCATATTGTCCTCAAACATCTCATTTCCACCATATCTATCCACCTCCTGACACGCCTGTCTATAGCCCACTTTTGCATGGCTAAATCCGCTGTCAAATCCACTCCCAGATATCTAAAACACTTCACTTCCTAAAGTTTTTCTCCATTTAGACTTACCTCCCAATTGACTTGTCTCTCAACACTACTGTCCCTAATAACCATGCTCTTATTCACATTTGCTCTCAGCTTTCTTCTTTCACACACTTTACAAAGCTCAGTAATCAGCTTCTGCAGCTTCTCACCCGAATCAGCCACCAGTGCTGTATTATCAGCAAACAACTACTGACTCACTTTCCAAGCTCTCTCATCCACAACAGACTGCATACTTGCCACTCTTTCCAAAACTCTTGAATTCACCTCCCTAACAACCCCATCCATAAATAATTTAAACAACCATGGAGACATGACACACCCTTGCCGCAAACCGACATTTACTGGGTACCAGTCACTCTCCTCTCTTCCTACTCGTGCACATTCGTTACATCCGCGATAAAACATTTCACTGCTTCTAGCACCATACCTCTCACACCATATACTCTTAATACCTTCCACAGAGCATCCACAGAGTATTTCTCACATACATTCTTCAAAACAAACATCTGATCCACACATCCTCTACCACTTCTGAAACCACACTGCTCTTCCCAAATCTGATGCTCTGTACATGCCTTCACCCTCTCAATCAATACCCTCCCATATAATTTCCCAAGAATACTCAACAAACTTATACGTCTTTAATTCGAACACTTACCTTTATTCCATTTGCCTTTGTACAGTGTCACTATGCATGCATTCCACCAATCCTCAGGCACCTCAACATGAGCCATAAATACATTAGATATCCTCATAAAGCAGTAAACAACACATTCATCCCCTTTTTTAATAAATTCTACTGCAGTACTATCGAAACCCGCCGCCTTGCCGGGTTTCATCTTCCTCAAAGATTTCACTACCTTTTCTCTGATTACTAACCATTGTCCTTGACCCTCTCACTTCGCAAACCACCTCGATCAAAACACCCTATATCTGCTACTCTATTATCTAACACATTCAACAAACTTTCAAAATACTCACTCCATCTCATTCTCACATCACCACTACTTTTTATTACCTCCCCATTAGCCCCCTTTACCGATGTTTCCATTTGTTCTCTCGTCTTACGCACTTTATTTACCTACATACCTTCCAAAACATCTTTTTATTCTCCCTAAATTTTACTGATACTCTCTCACCTCAACTCTTATTTGCCCTCTTTTTCACCTCTTGCACCTTTCACTTGATCTCCAGCCTCTTCATTTTTGAAAAATCGTCGAAATGCCTCTCTCTTCTCTTTCACAAATAATTTACCTCTTCATGCCACCACTCACTACCCTTTCTAATCTGGCCACCTCCCACGCTTCTCATGCTACCAGCATCTTTTGCGCAAGCCATCATTGCTTCCCTAAATGCAACCCATTCCTCCCTCACTCCCCTTACGTCCTTTGCTCTCACCTTTCTCCAATCTGCACTCATCTTTCCTGGTACATCCTCACAAAAGTCTCCTTCCCAAGCTCACTTACTCTCACCACTCTCTTCACACCAACATTTCTCTTCTTTTCTGAAAACCTCTACAAATCTTTACCTTTGCC
>NC_092269.1:24157415-24162415 GCF_036320965.1 Panulirus ornatus
ATATATATATATATATATATATATATATATATATATATATATATATATATATATATATATATATATATATATATATATATATAATATATATATATAAACATATATATAAACATATATATATATATATATATAGTGTATACGAACGCGCACTTCTATATAACATGCAAACTTCCAACAGCCCGGCTCGAACCCGTGACCCTTGCGTGGTAGGAGGGATTGCTACCGTTAGGCTATGGTCACCACTAATAGGGAATCATTATCCGAATACTAGATAATCAAATATTCTTCGTTTCACGTTGGTGAGGAGCGGGGTGTCCACTGACGAAATCCCTTCAGGCTCACACAACCTTCAAATAACCATTTACCTAACTTATAGAAATACATTTATTTCTCTACTGGGAACGATCATTGCCTCATTTAGGAATTCACCTGCCCGTGTCGTGTCGGCTAACATAAGAATATTTAGTGGAAGAAATCTGTGAATATATCTTACGAATCTTTTAAAGACTTCGAGTAATCAAATCATATGATCAGTAATTATTTGTAATTATTTTTTTTCAGTTCAGATATGTGGGGCAACTGGTGGCCCCGTCGGGGGTCGCTTTATATGATGTAGCATCGACGAAAGTAGAGGGTAATGTGACGCAGGCAAGACTCTCCCAAGTGATTGGCCATGCTTGGCGGGTAGGTTACTCTTACTCTACTGCTGAGGTGGGTAGGTCACTCTCACCTCACTGCTGAGGTGGGTAGGTCACCCCCACTTCACTGCTTGGGTGGGTAGGTCACTCTCACCTCACTGCTGAGGTGGGTAGGTCACTTCCACTTCACTGCTTGGGTGGGTAGGTCACTCTCACCTCACTGCTGAGATGGATAGGTCACTCCCACTTTCCTGCTGGAGTAAGTCACTCTTACTGCTGAAGGAGGGTGGCAGACAACAGCCATATTATCGTTAACATGAGCAAGATACGTCCTTGTTATTGCTGAAGCGCACAGTGGTCACCGTAATGTTACTACTGACCAAATGGTCGTCAGATCGCTGAGGTAAGTCGTTCACCCTCATGTTACTTCTGCTGCGTCAACAGCTGCGTCAGATGTCATGTTGCGTGACGGTGGTGGTGGTGAGCGACGACCCAGTCTTCCTCGCCGCCTTCGCCCAGTGGTCCCTCAAGGGCCGCCTCCTGGTGTGGTCCACCAGGCTCCTCGCCCTCACCCGCCTGCCTCTCTCGGAACTACTGGACCTTCAGACGACGTTCTCCATGACGAACTCCATGTTGGTTATCTTGAACAAAATGCCAGGATCTATCAGGTAGGTATAACTACAAAGTATGTGTTTTCCTTATACGTTGTTACCGAACATACATCCATACATTAGTATTTTTCACATTTGTTCATCGTTTCCTGTTAGCGGGGTAGCATCAGAAAGAGATAAAGAAAGGCCGCTGACATCCATTTTTTTTACTGCATATTTTTGTATGATTTTCAATATTTCAGTGTTTGTTTTCAGCGTAAGGGCAAAAATGAAACGACAATTGGCATTCAATGTATTGCTGTTGATTTCTTGTAGTGGTAAGGTATGACGACGTTGGTGTCAATGTGAGGGAACACGGAATGATAATTCGGATGTCGAATGTAGTTCAAAAACTGTAACAATAAAATGTCATATTACATTTTTTCTTGCAAACACTTGATGAGTCTTTGTTAGTCAGTAACTTTTTTCCATTTTTCTTCATTACCCACTCAACTGGGGTTTGTTTTGTCCATGCCATGTCAGTCACTAGGTGGGGGAAAAAAGACATCCATTTTTTTGGATTATTTTCAAATATTCGTTGCTTTGTTACTCGTTATTTCTAGCTACATATTTAATATAGAAAACACCTCATCGTTCCAGAAGCAATGATAAATATTCCTTGGCAAAGCAACTGAAAATTGGCTTTGTTATCTCGGCTATTTTCAGTTTAATGAGATCTCGTGGACTAAGAGTGCTGTCAGCTATGGCGGCTGTCCATGGCTGTTTTGCTCAAAAATGTAGAAAAGAAACAAAGAGGTGCACGTGTTTTGGTAGAAACTATTTTGGTGTCAACGTACGAATAACTTACTGCTATGAAGAATTACAAGCAGTGGCAAAACCTTCTCCATCAAAGACATTTTCGCTCAAAAACATTTTGTTAAAAGATACTGGAATGGGCAAGATTAAAGGAAACAAGAGAAAACTTATGGTGAGGAAAAATGAATCAACCATCAGTGAGCAAGTGGTCTTTCACGATTCATTAAGGAAAACATTTTGTCTGCTTACACACATAAAAAAAAGAAATATATATATATATATATATATATATATATATATATATATATATATATATATATATATATATATATATATATATATATATATATATATATATATATATATATTTTTTTTTTTTTTTCTTTATACTTTGTCGCTGTCTCCCGCGTTTGCGAGGTAGCGCAAGGAAACAGACGAAAGAAATGGCCCAACCCCCCCCCCCCCATACACATGTACATACACACGTCCACACACGCAAATATACATACCTACACAGCTTTCCATGGTTTACCCCAGACGCTTAACATGCCTTGATTCAATCCACTGACAGCACGTCAACCCCTGTATACCACATCGCTCCAATTCACTCTATTCCTTGCCCTCCTTTCACCCTCCTGCATGTTCAGGCCCCGATCACACAAAATCTTTTTCACTCCATCTTTCCACCTCCAATTTGGTCTCCCTCTTCTCCTCGTTCCCTCCACCTCCGACACATATATCCTCTTGGTCAATCTTTCCTCACTCATTCTCTCCATGTGCCCAAACCATTTCAAAACACCCTCTTCTGCTCTCTCAACCACGCTCTTTTTATTTCCACACATCTCTCTTACCCTTACGTTACTTACTCGATCAAACCACCTCACACCACACATTTTCCTCAAACATCTCATTTCCAGCACATCCATCCTCCTGCGCACAACTCTATCCATAGCCCACGCCTCGCAACCATACAACATTGTTGGAACCACTATTCCTTCAAACATACCCATTTTTGCTTTCCGAGATAATGTTCTCGACTTCCACACATTTTTCAAGGCTCCCAAATTTTCGCCCCCTCCCCCACCCTATGATCCACTTCCGCTTCCATGGTTCCATCCGCTGACAGATCCACTCCCAGATATCTAAAACACTTCACTTCCTCCAGTTTTTCTCCATTCAAACTCACCTCCCAATTGACTTGACCCTCAACCCTACTGTACCTAATAACCTTGCTCTTATTCACATTTACTCTTAACTTTCTTCTTCCACACACTTTACCAAACTCAGTCACCAGCTTCTGCAGTTTCTCACATGAATCAGCCACCAGCGCTGTATCATCAGCGAACAACAACTGACTCACTTCCCAAGCTCTCTCATCCCCAACAGACTTCATACTTGCCCCTCTTTCCAAAACTCTTGCATTTACCTCCCTAACAACCCCATCCATAAACAAATTAAACAACCATGGAGACATCACACACCCCTGCCGCAAACCTACATTCACTGAGAACCAATCACTTTCCTCTCTTCCTACACGTACACATGCCTTACATCCTCGATAAAAACTTTTCACTGCTTCTAACAACTTGCCTCCCACACCATATATTCTTAATACCTTCCACAGAGCATCTCTATCAACTCTATCATATGCCTTCTCCAGATCCATAAATGCTACATACAAATCCATTTGCTTTTCTAAGTATTTCTCACATACATTCTTCAAAGCAAACACCTGATCCACACATCCTCTACCACTTCTGAAACCGCACTGCTCTTCCCCAATCTGATGCTCTGTACATGCCTTCACCCTCTCAATCAATATCCTCCCATATAATTTACCAGGAATACTCAACAAACTTATACCTCTGTAATTTGAGCACTCACTCTTATCCCCTTTGCCTTTGTACAATGGCACTATGCACGCATTCCGCCAATCCTCAGGCACCTCACCATGAGTCATACATAAATTAAATAACCTTACCAACCAGTCAACAATACAGTCACCCCCTTTTTTAATAAATTCCACTGCAATACCATCCAAACCTGCTGCCTTGCCGGCTTTCATCTTCCGCAAAGCTTTTACTACCTCTTCTCTGTTTACCAAATCATTTTCCCTAACCCTCTCACTTTGCACACCACCTCGACCAAAACACCCTATATCTGCCACTCTGTCATCAGACACATTCAACAAACCTTCAAAATACTCATTCCATCTCCTTCTCACATCACCACTACTTGTTATCACCTCCCCATTTACGCCCTTCACTGAAGTTCCCATTTGCTCCCTTGTCTTACGCACCCTATTTACCTCCTTCCAGAACATCTTTTTATTCTCCCTAAAATTTACTGATAGTCTCTCACCCCAACTCTCATTTGCCCTTTTTTCACCTCTTGCACCTTTCTCTTGACCTGTCTCTTTCTTTTATACTTCTCCCACTCAATTGCATTTTTTCCCTGCAAAAATCGTCCAAATGCCTCTCTCTTCTCTTTTACTAATACTCTTACTTCTTCATCCCACCACTCACTACCCTTTCTAAACAGCCCACCTCCCACTCTTCTCATGCCACAAGCATCTTTTGCGCAATCCATCACTGATTCCCTAAATACATCCCATTCCTCCCGCACTCCCCTTACTTCCATTGTTCTCACCTTTTTCCATTCTGTACACAATCTCTCCTGGTACTTCCCCACACAGGTCTCCTTCCCAAGCTCACTTACTCTCACCACCTTCTTCACCCCAACATTCACTCCTCTTTTCTGAAAACCCATACTAATCTTCATCTTAGCCTCCACAAGATAATGATCAGACATCCCTCCAGTTGCAAATCTCAGCACATTAACATCCAAAAGTCTCTCTTTCGCACGCCTGTCAATTAACACGTAATCCAATAACGCTCTCTGGCCATCTCTCCTACTTACATAAGTATACTTATGTATATCTCGCTTTTTAAACCAG
>NC_092269.1:24167415-24177251 GCF_036320965.1 Panulirus ornatus
AATCTGAAGCTCTGACCATGCCTTCACCCTCTCAATCAATACCCTTCTATATAATTTAGCAGGAATACTCAACAAATTTATACCTCTGTATTTTGAGCACTCACTCTTATCCCCTTTGCCTATATATTATATATATAATATATATATATATATATATATATATATATATATATATATATATATATATATATATATATATATATATATATTTATATATATATATATATAATATATATATATATATATATATATATATATATATATATATATATATATATATATATATATATATATATATATATATATATATATATATAATATATATATATATATATATATATATATATATATATATATATATATATATATATATATATATATATATATATATATATATATAATATATATATATATATATATATATATATAATATATAATATATATATATATATATTATATATATATATAATTATATATAATGTGACATTCATTTTTTTTCTTTTCATTTCAAGCTAGAAGTTTCAGTTTTCTAAATTGTTTCTTACATTTTTCATATGTATATATATGTATGTGTGTGTGTGTGTGTATATGTGCGTGTGTGTGTATGTGTGTGTATGTGTATATATATATATGTATATTATCCCTGGGGATAGGGGTGAAAGAATACTTCCCACGCATTCCTCGCGTGTCGTAGAAAGCGACTAGAGGGGACGGGAGCGGGGGGCCAGAAATCCTCACCTCCTTGTATTTTTATAACTTTCTAAGATGGGAAACAGAAGAAGGAGTCACGTGGGGAGTGCTCATACTCCTCGATGGCTCAGATTGAGGTGCCTAAATGTGTGTGGATGTAACCAAGATGTGAAAAAAGGAGAGATAGGTAGTATGTTTGAGGAAAGGAACATGGATGTTTTGGCTCTGAGTGAAACGAAGCTCAAGGGTGAAGGGGAAGAGTGGTTTGGGAATGTCTTGGGAGTAAAGTCAGGGGTGAGTGAGAGGACAAAAGCAAGGGAAGGAGTAGCAGTACTCCTGAAACAGGAGTTGTGGGAGTACGTGATAGAATGTAAGAAAGTAAATTCTCGATTAATATGGGTAAAACTGAAAGTTGATGGAGAGAGATGGGTGATTATTGGTGCATATGCACCTGAGCATGAGAAGAAAGATCACGAGAGGCAAGTGTTTTGGGAGCAGCTGAATGAGTGTGTTAGTGGTTTTGATGCACGAGAACGGGTTATAGTGATGGGTGATTTGAATGCAAAGGTGAGTAATTTGGCAGTTGAGGGAATAATTGGTATACATGGGGTGTTCAGTGTTGTAAATGGAAATGGTGAAGAGCTTGTAGATTTATGTGCTGAAAAAGGACTGATGATTGGGAATACCTGGTTTAAAAAGCGAGATATACATAAGTATACTTATGTAAGTAGGAGAGATGGCCAGAGAGCGTTACTGGAATACGTGTTAATTGACAGGCGCGCGAAAGAGAGACTTTTGGATGTTAATGTGCTGAGAGGTGCAACTGGAGGGATGTCTGATCATTATCTTGTGGAGGCTAAGGTGAAGATTTGTATGGGTTTTCAGAAAAGAAGAGTGAATGTTGGGGTGAAGAGGGTGATGAGAGTAAGTGAGCTTGGGAAGGAGACTTGTGTGAGGAAGTACCAGGAGAGACTGAGTACAGAATGGAAAAAGGTGAGAACAATGGAAGTAAGGGGAGTGGGGGAGGAATGGGATGTATTTAGGGAATCAGTGATGGATTGCGCAAAAGATGCTTGTGGCATGAGAAGAGTGGGAGGTGGGTTGATTAGAAAGGGTAGTGAGTGGTGGGATGAAGAAGTAAGAGTATTAGTGAAAGAGAAGAAAGAGGCATTTGGACGATTTTTGCAGGGAAAAAATGCAGTTGAGTAGGAGACGTATAAAAGAAAGAGACAGGAGGTCAAGAGAAAGGTAGAGGTGAAAAAAAGGGCAAATGAGAGTTGGGGTGAGAGAGTGTCATTAAATTTTAGGGAGAATAAAAAGATGTTCTGGAAGGAGGTAAATAAAGTGCGTAAGACAAGGGAGCAAATGGGAACTTCAGTGAAGGGCGCAAATGGGGAGGTGATAACAAGTAGTGGTGAAGTGAGAAGGAGATGGAGTGAGTATTTTCAAGGTTTGTTGAAGGTGTTTGATGATAGAGTGGCAGATATAGGGTGTTTTGGTCGAGGTGGTGTGCAGAGTGAAAGGGTTAGGGAAAATGATTTGGTAAACAGAGAAGAGGTAGTAAAAGCTTTGTGGAAGATGAAAGCCGGCAAAGCAGCAGGTTTGGATGGTATTGCAGTG
The DNA here is from genome assembly GCF_036320965.1 of Panulirus ornatus. Classification (NCBI taxonomy): domain Eukaryota; kingdom Metazoa; phylum Arthropoda; class Malacostraca; order Decapoda; family Palinuridae; genus Panulirus; species Panulirus ornatus. The sequence goes on from NC_092269.1 coordinate 24,169,726, forward strand.
GAATTTATTAAAAAAGGGGATGACTGTATTGTTGACTGGTTGGTAAGGTTATTTAATGTATGTATGACTCACGGTGAGGTGCCTGAGGATTGGCGGAATGTGTGCATAGTGCATACAAAGGCAAAGGGGATATGAGTGAGTGCTCAAATTACAGAGGTATAAGTTTGTTGAGTATTCCTGGTAAATTATATGTGAGGGTATTGATTGAGAGGGTGAAGGCATGTACAGAGCATAAGATTGGGGAAGAGCAGTGTGGTTTCAGAAGTGGTAGAGGATGTGTGGATCAGGTGTTTGCTTTGAAGAATGTATGTGAGAAACACTTAGAAAAGCAAATGGATTTGTATGTAGCATTTATGGATCTGGAGAAGGCATATGATAGAGTTGATAGAGATGCTCTGTGGAAGGTATTAAGAATATATGGTGTGGGAGGCAAGTTGTTAGAAGCAGTGAAAAGTTTTTATCGAGGATGTAAGGCATGTGTACGTGTAGGAAGAGAGGAAAGTGATTGGTTCTCAGTGAATGTACGTTGGCCGCAGGGGTGTGTGATGTCTCCATGGTTGTTTAATTTGTTTATGGATGGGGTTGTTAGGGAGGTGAATGCAAGAGTTTTGGAAAGAGGGGCAAGTATGAAGTCTGTTGGGGATGAGAGAGCTTGGGAAGTGAGTCAGTTGTTGTTCGCTGATGATACAGCGCTGGTGGTTGATTCATGTGAGAAACTGCAGAAGCTGGTGACTGAGTTTGGTAAAGTGTGTGAAAGAAGAAAGTTAAGAGTAAATGTGAATAAGAGCAAGGTTATTAGGTACAGTAGGGTTGAGGGTTTAGTCAATTGGGAGGTGAGTTTGAATGGAGAAAAACTGGAGGAAGTGAAGTGTTTTAGATATCTGGGAGCGGATCTGGCAGCGGATGGAACCATGGAAGCGGAAGTGGATCATAGGGTGGGGGAGGGGGCGAAAATTCTGGGAGCCCTGAAGAATATGTGGAAGTCGAGGACATTATCTCGGAAAGCAAAAATGGGTATGTTTGAAGGAATAGTGGTTCCAACAATGTTGTATGGTTGCGAGGCGTGGGCTATGGATAGAGTTCTGCGCAGGAGGATCGATGTGCTGGAAATGAGATGTTTGAGGACAATGTGTGGTGTGAGGTGGTTTGATCGAGTAAATAACGTAAAGGTAAGAGAGATGTGTGGAAATAAAAAGAGCGTGGTTGAGAGAGCAAAAGAGGGTGTTTTGAAATGGTTTGGGCACATGGAGAGAATGAGTGAGGATTGATTGACCAAGAGGATATATGTGTCGGAGGTGGAGGGAACGAGGAGAAGAGGGAGACCAAATTGGAGGAGGAAAGATGGAAAGAATATATATATATATATATATATATATATATATATATATATATATATATATATATATATATATATATATATATATATTATTTATATATATAATATTAATTATATTATATATATATTATATTAATATATATATATATATATAATAATATATATATATATATATATATATATATATATCTTTTTTTTTTCTTTATCGCTGTCTCCCGCGTTTGCGAGGTAGCGCAAGGAAACAGACGAAAGAAATGGCCCAACCCACCCCCATACACATGTATATACACACGTCCACACACGCAAATATACATACCTTCACAGTTTTCCATGGTTTACCCCAGACGCTTCACATGCCCTGATTCAATCCACTGACAGCACGTTAACCCCGGTATACCACATCCATCCAATTCACTCTATTCCTTGCCCTCCTTTCACCCTCCTGCATGTTCAGGCCCCGATCACACAAAATCTTTTTCACTCCATCTTTCCACCTCCAATTTGGTCTCCCACTTCTCCTCTTTCCCTCCACCTCCGACACATATATCCTCTTGGTCAATCTTTCCTCACTCATTCTCTCCATGTGCCCAAACCATTTCAAAACACCCTCTTCTGCTCTCTCAACCATGCTCTTTTTATTTCCACACATATCTCTTACCCTTACGTTACTTACTCGATCAAACTACCTCACACCTCACATTGTCCTCAAACATCTCATTTCCAGTAAATGTGTGTGTATGTATATATGTATAGATATTTGTTTGTGCGTGTGGACGTGTATTTATATACATTTGTATATGGGTGGTTTGGGCCATATATGTATCCACATGTACAATTTCATAAATGCTGTCTTCATCCATTCTGTCGGGAACCCAGCCACACATGAAATGGCGCCCCCATCCCCTCCCCTGATTGCAAAGTAGAGCTAGGAAAAAACTACAAAGATCACATTCGCTCAAACTCAGTCTCTAGCTGGCATATGTAATGCACCGAAACCACAGATCCTTTCCCACATCCAGGCCTTACAAAACTTTCCATGGTTTACCCCAGACGTTTCACATGCCCTGGTTCAATCCACTGACAGGAGATCGACCGTGGTATACCACATATTTCTAATTATTCGTTGCACGCTTTTCACCCTCCTGCATGTTCAGACCCCGATCGCTTAAAGTCTTTTTCACTCCATTCCTCCACCTCCCATTCGGTCTCCCACTTCCTTTTGCTGCCTCCAGCTTTCACACATACATCCTCATTGTCAATATTTCCTATTCATTCTCTCCTTGTGACCAAACCATTTCAATACACCGTCTTTCGCTCTCTCAGCCACATCTTTTTATTACCACACATCTCTATTACTTTCTCGATCAAACCACCTAATACCACATATTGTCCTGAAACATCTCATTTCCAACACATCCACCCTCCTCCGCACAGCACTATCTATCGCCCATGCCTCACAACCGTCTACCTTTGTTGGAGCGACTATTCTTTCAATCATACCCGTCTTTTGTTTTCCGAGATAATGTTCTCGCCTTCCACACATTCTTCAACACTCCCAGCACCTTTGCCCCGTCCCCCACCCTGTGACTCTTTTCTGCTTCCATGGTTACACCCGCTACGAAATCCACTCTCAGATACCTAAAACATTTCAGTGCCACCAGTTTTTCTCCATTCAAACTTACTCCCAATTTGCTTGTAGCCCAACCCTACTGAACCTAATAACCTTGCTCTTATTAACATTCACTCTTAGCTTTCATCTTTCACATACTTTACCAAACTCAGTCTCCAACTTCTGCAGTTTCTCACCCAAATCATCCACCAGCGCTGTATCATCAGCAAACAACAACTGACTAACTTCCCAAACCCTCTCATCCACAGTAGACAGTATACATGCACCTCTCTCCAAAATTTTTGCATTCACCTACCTAACAAACCCATCCATAAACAAGTTAAACAGCCATGGAGATATCACGCACCTCTGCCGGAAACTGACATTTAGTCGGAACTAATCACTTTCCTCTCTTCCTACTCGAACGCATGGCTTACATCCTCGACAAAAACTTTTCATTGCTTCTATCAGCTTACCTCCCACATCAAATACTCTTAATACCTTACAGAGAGCATCTAAATCAACTATCATATTCCTTCCCCAGATCCATTAATGCTACATAGAATCCCATCTGCTATTCTAGGTATTTCTCACATACATTCTTCAAAGCAAAAACCTTATCCATACATCCTCTACCACTTCTGAAACCACACTGCTCTTCCCCAATCTGGGACTTTGTGCATGCCTTCAGCCTCTCGATCAATGCCCTCCCATATAACTTCCCAGTAATACTCTACAAACTTATACCTATGTAATTTGAACACCCTTCTTTATCCCCTTTCCCTTTGCACAATGGCACTATACATGCATTTAGCCAAACCTCAGGCTCTTCAACATGAACCACACAAACAATGAATATCCTTACCAACCAGTCAACAACACAGTCACCCCCTTTTTTTGATAAATTCCGTAGCAGTACCATTCAAACCCGCCGCCTTGCCGGCCTTCATCTGCAATGCTTTCACTACCTCTTTTCTGTTTTTTCAAATCAATCTCCCTGAGCCTCTCATTTCGCACACCACCTCGACCAAAACATCCTATATCGGCAACTATATCATCAAACACATTCAACAAACCTTTAAAACACTCACTTCATCTCCCTCTCACTTTACTACTACTTTTTATTACCTCCCCATTTGCCCCCTTCACCGATGTTCCCATTTGTTCTCTTGTCTTACGCACTATATCTACCTCCTTCAAAAACATCTTTCTATTTTCCCCATAATTTGATGACAATCTCTCACCCAAATTCTCATTTGCCCTCTTTTTCACCTAATGCACCTTTCTCTTAACCTATTGCCTCTTTCTTTTATACATCTCTCAGTCATTTGCACTATTTCCCTGCAAAAATCGTCCAAATGGCTCTCTTTTCTCTTTAACTAACAATCTTACTTCTTCATCCCACCATTCATTACCCTTTCTAATTTGCCCACCTCCCACACTTCTCATGCCACAAGTATCTCCTGCGCAAGCCATCAATGCTTCCCTAAATCCATCCCATTCCTATCACACTCCCCTTCCGTCCTTTGCTCTCACCTTTTTCCATTCTACACCGAATTTCTCCCGGTCCTTCCTCATACAAATCGCCTTTCCAAGCTCACGTACTCTCACGACTCTCTTCACCTCAATATTTTCTCTTCTTTCCTGAAAACCTCTACAAATCTTAACCGTCCCCTCTATAAGATAATGGTCAGGCATCCCTCCAGTTGCCTCTCTCAGCAAATTAACATCCGAAAGTCTCTTTCGCACACCTATCAATTAACAAGTAATCCAATAACGTTCTCTGGCAATCTCTCCTACTTATATACGTATACCTATGTATATCTCTCTTTTTGAATCAGGTATTCCCAATCACCAGTACTTTTTCAGCACACAAATCTAAAAGTTCCTCACCATTTCTATTTACAACACTATGCACCCCATATACACCAATTATACCCTCTAGTGCCATATTATTCACCTTTGCATTCAAACCACTCATCACTATAACCCGGTCTTGTGCATCAAAGATGCTAACACACTCAACCCGCTGCTCCCTCTCACTTGCCTCTCAAGATCTTTCTTCTCATGACCAAGTGCATAGGCACCAATAATCACCCACTTTCGATTTTACCCATATCACTCTAGAGTTTACTTTTCTACTCAATCACATACTCCCACAACAACTGCTTCAGGAGTAGTGCTACTCCTTCCTTTGCTCTTGTTCTCTCACCAACCCCACACTTTACTCCCAAGATACTCCCAAACCACTCTTCCACTGTTCATATCACTCAGGGCCAAAACAACAAGGTTCCTTTCCTCAAACATAGCACCTATATTCTTCTTATCTTCATTATATTCACACACATTTAGACACCTTAGTCGGAGCCTTCGAGGAGGTTGAGCACTTCCCGCATGACACCTTCTTATCTTTCCCCTTTTAGGAAGTCAAAATACAAGGAGGGGAGGGTTTCTAGCACCCCGCTCCCGCCGCCTTTAGTCATCTTGTACGATTCGCAGGGAATGCGTAAGGAGAAGTATTTTTCCCTCACAATCTGTTTCCCTCGGTGTGTGTGTATGGTATTGCAGTGTGTGTGGATGGTATTGCAGTGGAATCTATCAAAAAAGGGGGTGATTGTATTGTTGACTGGTTGGTAAGGTTAGTTAATGTATGTATGACTCATGGTGAGGTGCCTGAGGATTGGCGGAATGCGTGCATAGTGCCATTGTACAAAGGCAAAGGGGATAAGAATAAGTACTCAAATTACGGAGGTATAAGTTTGTTGAGTATTCCTGGTAAATTATATGGGAGGGTATTGATTGAGAGGGTGAAGGCATGGACAGAGCATTAGATTGGGGAAGAGCAGTGTGGTTTGAGAAGTGGTAGAGGATGTGTGGATCAGGTGTTCGCTTTGAAGAATATATGTGAGAAATACTTAGAAAAGCAAATGGATTTGTATGTAGCATTTATGGATCTGGAGAAGGCATATGATAGAGTTGATAGAGATGCTCTGTGGAAGGTATTAAGAATATATGGTGTGGGAGGCAAGTTGTTAGAAGCAGTGTAAAGTTTTTATCGAGGATGTAAGGCATGTGTACGTGTAGGAAGAGAGGAAAGTGATTGGTTCTCAGTGAATGTAAGTTTGCGGCAGGGGTGTGTGACGTCTCCATGCTTGTTTAATTTGTTTATGGATGGGGTTGTTAGGGAGGTAAATGCAAGAGTTTTAGAAAGAGTGGCAAGTATGAAGTCTGTTGTGGATGAGAGAGCTTGGGAAGTGAGTCAGTTGTTATTTGCTGATGATACAGCGCTGGTGGCTGATTCATGTGAGAAACTGCAGAAGCTGGTGACTGAGTTTGGTAAAGTGTGTGAAAGAAGAAAGTTAAGAGTAAATGTGAATAAGAGCAAGGTTATCAGGTACAGTAGCGTTGAGGGTCAAGTCAATTGGGAGATAAGTTTGAATGAAGAAAAACTGGAGGAAGTGAAGTGTTTTAGATATCTGGGAGTGGATCTGGCAGGGGATGGAACCATGGAAGCGGAAGTGAATCATAGGGTGGGGGAGGGGGCGAAAATCCTGGGAGCCATGAAGAATGTGTTGAAGTCGAGAACATTATCTCGGAAAGCAAAAATGGGTATGTTTGAAGGAATAGTGGTTCCAACAATGTTGTATGGTTGCGAGACGTGGGCTATAGATACAGTTGTGCGCAGGATGGTGGATGTGCTGGAAATGAGATGTTTGAGGAAAATGTGTGGTGTGAGGTGGTTTGATCGAGTAAGTAATGTAAGGGTAAGAGAGATGTGAGGAAATAAATAGAGCGTGGTTGAGAGAGCAGAAGAGGGTGTTTTGAAATGGTTTGGGCACATGGAGAGAATAAGTGAGGAGAGATTGGCCAAGAGGATATATGTGTCGGAGGTGGAGGAAACGAGGAGAAGCGGGAGACCAAATTGGAGGTGGAAAGATGTAGTGAAAAAGATTTTGAGTGATCGGGGCCTGAACATGCACGAGGGTGAAAGGCGGGCAAGGAATAGAGGGAATTGGATCGATGTGATATACCGGGGTTTTCGTGCTGTCAGTGGATTGAATCAGGGCATTTGAAGCGTCTGGGGTAAACCATGGAAAGTTGTGTGGGGCCTGGATGTGGAAAGGGAGCTGTGGTTTCGGCCATTATTGCATGACAGCTGGAGACTGAGTGTGAACGAATGAGGCCTTTGTTGTCTTTTCCTAGCGCTACCTTGCACATATGAGGGGGGAGGGGGATGGTATTCCATGTGTGGCGAGGTGGCGGTGGGAATCAATAAAGGCAGATAGTGTGAATTGTGTGCATGGGTATATATGTATGTGTCTGTGTGTGTATATATATGTGTACATTGAAATGTATAGGTATGTATATTTGCGTGTGTGGACGTATATGTATATACATGTGTATGGGGGTGGGTTCGACCACTCTTTCGTTTGTTTCCTTGCGCTACCTCGCAAACGCGGGAGACAGCGACAAAGCAAAATAAATAAGTAAATAAATATATATATATATGTCTATATATATATGTATATATATATATATATATATATATATATATATATATATATATATATATATATATAT
>NC_092269.1:24177351-24188664 GCF_036320965.1 Panulirus ornatus
CCCCTATCCCCAGGGATAATATACATATATATATACATATACACATACACACACATACACATACATACGCACATATACACACACACACACATACATATATATACATATGAGAAATGTAAGAAACAATTTAGAAAACTGAAACTTCTAGCTTGAAATGAATGAAATAAAAGAATGTCACATAATGGCTCAACCTTTGGCTATGGAAAAAAGGAAATGTATAATTTATTTACACAAACGTCAATAGTTATCTATAGATCTTTAAAATTGTTAAATAGTTAAATGTTAAATGTTAAATATATATATATATATAGAGGTAGAGGATGTGTGGATCAGGTGTTTGCTTTGAAGAATGTATGTGAGAAATACTTAGAAAAGCAAATGGATTTGTATGTAGCATTTATGGATCTGGAGAAGGCATATGATAGAGTTGATAGAGATGCTCTGTGGAAGGTATTAAGAATATATGGTGTGGGAGGCAAGTTGTTAGAAGCAGTGAAAAGTTTTTATCGAGGATGTAAGGCATGTGTACGTGTAGGAAGAGAGGAAAGTGATTGGTTCTCAGTGAATGTAGGTTTGCGGCAGGGGTGTGTGATGTCTCCATGGTTGTTTAATTTGTTTATGGATATATATATATATATATATATATATATATATATATATATATATATATATATATATATATATATATATACACACACAGACATATACATTCATTCCCGTCGCCACCCCGCCACACTTGAAATGAAAAGACCGCCCCTAGGAAAAGACAACAAATGGCACATTCGTTACCACTCAGTCTCTAGCTGTCATGTATAATACACCGAAAACCACAGCTCCCTTTCCACATCCAGGCCCCACACAACTTTCCATGGTTTCCCTCAGACGCTTCATATTCCCTGGTTCAAACCAATGACAGCACGTTGGCCCAGGTATAACACATCGCTCCAATTCACTCTATTCCTTGCACGCCTTTAACCCTCCTGCATATTCAGGCCCCTATCACTCAGAATCTTTTTCACTTGATCTTTCCATCTCCAATTTGGTCTCCCACTTCTCTTCGTTCCATCCACCTCTGATACATATATCCTCTTTGTTAATCTTTCCTCACTCATTCTGTCCATGTGACCAAACCATTTCAAAGCACCCTCTTCTACTCTTTCAACCATACATTTTTTTATTATCACAAGTCTCTCTTACCCTTTCATTACTTTTTCGATTAAACCACCTCACACCGCATATTTCCTCAAACGTCTCAATTCCAGCACGCCCACCCTCCTCCGCAGAACTCTATATATAGCCTACGCCTGGCAACCATATAACATTGTTGGAACCACTATTCCTTCAAACATACCCATTTTTGCTTTCCAAGATAACGTTCTCGACTTCCACACATTTTACAACGCTCCCAGAACTTTCACCCACTCCCCCACCCTATGATTCACTTCCACTTCCATCCGCTGCCAAATCCACTCCCAGATATCTAAAACACTTCACTTCCTCCAGTTTTTCTCCATTCAAACATACCTCTCAAATGTCTTATACCTCAACCCTACTGTAAGTAATAACCTTTCTCTTATTCACATTTACTCCGAACTTTCTTCTTTCACACACTTTACCAAACTCAGTCACCAGCTTCTGCAGTTTATCACCAGAGTCAGCCACCAGCACTGTATAATCAGCGAACAATAACTGATTCACTTCCCAAGCTCTATCATCCACAAGAAACTGCATATTTGCCACTCTTTCCAAAACTCTTTCATTCACCTCCCTAACAACCCCATCCCTAAACAAATTAAACAACCATGGAGACATCACGCACCCGTTCCACAAACCAACATTCACTGAGAACCAAACACTTTCTTCTATTCCTACACGTACACATTCCTTACGCCCTTGATAAAAACTTTTCACAGTTTCTAACAACTTGCCTCCCACACCATATATTCTTAATACTCTATCAAATCTATCATATGCCTTCTCCAGCTACATAAATGTTACATACGAATCCATTTGCTTTTCTATGTACTTCTCACATACATTCTTCAAAGCTAACACCTGATCCACATCCTCTACATCTTCTGCAGCCACACTGCTCTTCCTCAATCTGATGTTCTGTACATGCTTCACCCTTTGAGTCGATACCCTCCCATATAATTTCCCAGGACACTCAACAAACTTATACTACTGTAATTTGAGCACTCACCTTTATCCCCCTTGCCTTTGTACAATGGCACTATGCAAGTATTCCGCCTATCCTCAGGCACCTCACCATGAGTCATACATACATTAGATAACCTTACCAATCAGTCAACAACACCGTCACCCCCTTTTTTGATAAATTCCGCTGCAATACCATCCAAACCCGCTGCCCGCCGGCTTTCATCTTCCGCAAAGCTCTTACTACATCCTCTCTGTTTACCATACCATTTTCCATAACCCTCTCACTTTGCACACCACCTCGACCAAAAGACCCTGTATGTGCTACTTTAACATCAAACACATTCAACAAACCTTCAAAATAACCATTTCATCTCCTTCTCACATCACCACTACTTCACTGTTTTTCCTATTTGTTCCCTTGTCTTACGCACTTTATTTACCTCCTTCCAGAAGATCGTTTTATTCTCCCTGAAATTTAATGATACTCTCTCACCCCAACTTTCATTTGTCCTCTTTTTCACCTCATGCACCTTTCTCTTGACCTCCTGCCTCTTTCTTTTATGCATCTCCCACTCATTTGCATTATATCCCTGTAAAAATCGTCCAAATGCCTCTCTCTTCTCTTTCACTAATAATCTTACTTCTTCATCCCACCACTCACTACTCTTTGTAATCTGCCCACATCCGACGCTTCTCATGCCATAAGCATCTTTTGCGCAAGCCATTACTGCTTCCCTAAATACATCCCATTCCTCCCCCTCTCCCCTTACGTCCTTTGTTCTCACTTTTTACCATTCTGTACTCAGAATGATTATATTCCTGGTGGTAGGGAAAAAAGAATACTTCCCACACAATTCCTGCGTGTCGTAGAAGGCGACTAAAGGGGACGGGAGCAGAGAACTAGAAACACTCCCCTCCTTGTATTTTATCTTTTTAAAAGGGGAAACAGAACTAATCATGCGGGGAGTGCTTGTCATCCTCGAAGGCTCAGATTGGGGTGTAATAATGTGTGTGGATATAGCCAAGATGAGAAAACAGGAGAGATTGGTAGTATGTTTGAGGAAAAGAACTTGGATGTGTTGGCTCTAAGTGAAACGAAGCTCAAGTGTAAATGGGGAGAGTGGTTTGGGAGTAAAGGAAGATCTAGCACTACTCCTGAAGCAGGTGTTGTGGGAGTATGTGATAGAGTGTAAGAAAGTAAACTCTAGGTTGATATGGGTAAAACTTAAAGCGAATGGAGAGAGATGGGTGATTATTGGTTCCTATGCACTTGAGCATGAAAAGAAAGATCATTAGAGGCAAGTGTTTTAGGAGCAGCTGAGTGTGTTAGTAGCTTTAATGCACGAGACCGGGTTATAGTGATGGGTGATTGGAATGGAAAGGTTAGTAATGTGGCAGTTGAGGGTGTAATTGGTGTACATGGGGTGCTCATTGCTGTAAATGGAAATGGTGAAGAGCTTGTAGATTTCTGTGCTGAAAAAGCAATGGTGAATGGGAAAACGTGATTTAAACGGAGACATATACATAAGTTTACGTATGTAAATAGGAGAAATGGTCAGAGCGCGTTACTGGATTACGTGTTAATAGACAGACGCGTGAAAGAGACACTTATAGATATCTATGTGCTGAGAAGGGCAACTGTAGGGATGTGTGATCTTGGAGAGGCGAAGGTGAAAATTTGTAGAGGTTTTCAGAAAAGAAGAGGGAATGTTGAGGTGAAGAGAGTGGTAAGAGTAAGTGTGCTTGGAAGGGAGTCTTGTGGGAGGAAGTACCAGGAGAGATTGAGTAGAGAATGGAAAAAGGTGAGATCAAATGACGTAGGGGGAGTGGGGGAGGAATGGGATGTATTTAGGGAAGCAGTGATGGCTTGTGCAAAAGATGTTTTTGGCTGAGAAAGGTGGGAGGCTGGCAGATTAGAAAGGGTAGTGAGTGGTAGGATAAAGAAGTAAGCTTATCAGTGAAAGGATAGAGAGAGCATTTGCACGATTTTTGCAGGGCAATAGCGTAAATGACTGGAAGATATATAAAAGAAGGAGGCAGAATTTCAAGGTGAAGGTGCGGTAGGTGAAAAAGAGTGCAAATGAGAGTTGGGTTGAGAGAGTACAGTTAAATTTTAGAGAGAATAAAACGATGATCTGGAAGGGGGTAAATAAAGTACGTAAGACAAGAGAACAGATGGGAACATCGGTGAGGGGGGGGGGGGGGCTAATGGAGAGGTAATAACAAGTAATGGTGAAGCGAGGAGATGGAGTGATTATCTTGAAGGCTTGTCGAATGTGTTTGATGATAAAGGGGCAGATATTGGGTGTTTTGGTCGAGTTGGTGTGCGAAGTACGAGGGTCAGAGAGAATGGTATGATAAGCAGAGAAGAGGTAGTGAAAGATTTGCGAAAGATGAAAGCCGGCAAGGAGGCGGGTTTGGATGGTATTGCAGTGGAATTTACTAGAAAATGGGGTGACTGTGTTGTTGACTGGTTGGTGAGAATATTCAATGTATGTATCGTTCATGGTGAGGTGCCTGCGGATTGACGGAATGCAGGCATAGTGCCATTGTATAAAGCAAAGGGGATTAAGGTGAGTGTTCAAATTACATAGGTATAAGTTTGTTGAGTATTCCAGGGAAACTGTATAGGATGGTATTGATTGAGAGGGTGAAGGCATGTACAGGGCATCAAACTGTAGAGGATCAGTGTGGTTTTAGAAGTGGTAGAGGATGTCTTGATCAGGTGTTATCTTTGAAGAATATATATGAGAAAAACTTAGAAAAGCTAATGGATTTGTACGTAGCATTTATGGATCTGGAGAAGGCATATGATAGAGTTGACAGAGATGCTCTGTGGAAGGTATTAAGATAGATAAGGTTGTGCGGAGGAGTGTGGATATGTTGGAAATGAGATGCTTGAGGACAATAAGTGGTGTGAGGTGGTTTGATCGAGTAAGAAATGAAATGGTTAGAGAGATGTTTGGTAATAAAAGGAGTGTGGTTGAGAGAGCAGAAGAGGGTGTTTTGCAATGGTTTGGTCACATGGAGAGAATGAGAAGGGAAAGATTGACGAAGAGGATATATGTGTCAGAGGTGGAGGGAAGGAGGAAAAGTGGGAGGTCAAATTGGAGGTGGAAAGATAGAGTGAAAAAGATTTTAAGCGATCGGGTCCTGAACTTAGAGGAGGATGAAAGGCGTGCAAGGAGTAGATGGGTTGAACAAGGGGATGTGAAGCGTCTGGGGTAAATCATGGAAAATTTTGTGGGGACTGGATGTGGAAAGGGAGGTGTGCTTCCGGTGCATTATATATGACAAGAAGAGACTGAGTGTGAACGAATGTGGCCTTCGTTGTATTTTCCTAGCCCTACCTCGCGCGCACGCGGGTGGAGAGGGGTCATTTCATATGTTTCGGGGTGGAGACAGGAATATATGAAGGCAGTAGATATGAATATGCACGTGCGTATATATGTATATGTCTGTGTATGTATATGTATGTATACGTTGAAATGTAAGGTATTTATATGTGCGTGTGTTGGGCCATTCTTTCGTCTGTTTCCTTGCGCTGCCTTGCTCTTGGGGGAGACAGCGCCAAGGTATAAGAAAAAATCAATGATATATATATATATATATATATATATATATATATATATATATATATATATATATATATATATATATATATATATATATATATATATATATATATATATATATATATATTCTTTTCTTTTTAACTATTCGCCATTTCCCGCGTTAGCGAGGTAGCGTTGGGAATAGAGGACTGGGCCTTTTTTGGAATATCCTCACCTGGCCGCCTCTGTTCCTTCTTTTGGAAAAATTAAAAAAAAAAAAACGAGAGGGGAGGATTTCCAGCCCCCCGCTCCCTCCCCTTTTAGTCGCCTTCTACGACACGCAGGGAATACGTGGGAAGTATTCTTAATCCCCTATCCCCTATCCCCTATATATATATATATATATATATATATATATATATATATATATATATATATATATATATATATATATATATATATATATTTTTTTTTTTTTTTTTTTTTTTTTTTTTTTTTACTTTGTCGCTGTCTCCCGCGTTTGCGAGGTAGCGCAAGGAAACAGACGAAAGAAATGGCCCAACCCCCCCCATACACATGTATATACATACGTCCACACACGCAAAATATACATACCCACACAGCTTTCCATGGTTTACCCCAGACGCTTCACATGCCTTGATTCAATCCACTGACAGCACGTCAACCCCGGTATACCACATCGCTCCAATTCACTCTATTCCTTGCCCTCCTTTCACCCTCCTGCATGTTCAGGCCCCGATCACACAAAATCTTTTTCACTCCATCTTTCCACCTCCAATTTGGTCTCCCTCTTCTCCTTGCTCCCTCCACCTCCGACACATATATCCTCCTGGTCAATCTTTCCTCACTCATCCTCTCCATGTGCCCAAACCACTTCAAAACACCCTCTTCTGCTCTCTCAACCACGCTCTTTTTATTTCCACACATCTCTCTTACCCTTACGTTACTCACTCGATCAAACCACCTCACACCACACATTGTCCTCAAACATCTCATTTCCAGCACATCCAACCTCCTGCGCACAACTCTATCCATAGCCCACGCCTCGCAATCATACAACATTGTTGGAACCACTATTCCTTCAAACATACCCATTTTTGCTTTCCGAGATAATGTTCTCGACTTCCACACATTCTTCAAGGCCCCCAGAATTTTCGCCCCCTCCCCCACCCTATGATCCACTTCCGCTTCCATGGTTCCATCCGCTGCCAGATCCACTCCCAGATATCTAAAACACTTCACTTCCTACAGTTTTTCTCCATTCAAACTCACCTCCCAGTTGACTTGACCCTCAACCCTACTGTACCTAATAACCTTACTCTTATATATATATATATATATATATATATATATATATATATATATATATATATATATATATATATATATATATATATATATGCGTGCATAGTGCCATTGTACAAAGGCAAAGGGGATAAGAGTGAGTGCTCAAATTACAGAGGTATAAGTTTGTTGAGTATTCCTGGTAAATTATATGGGAGGGTATTGATTGAGAGGGTGAAGGCAGGTACAGAGCATCAGATTGGGGAAGAGCAGTGTGGTTTCAGAAGTGGTAGAGGATGTGTGGATCAGGTGTTTGCTTTGAAGAATGTATGTGAGAAATACTTAGAAAAGCAAATGGATTTGTATGTAGCATTTATGGATCTGGAGAAGGCATATGATAGAGTTGATAGAGATGCTCTGTGGAAGGTATTAAGAATATATGGTGTGGGAGGCAAGTTGTTAGAAGCAGTGAAAAGTTTTTATCGAGGATGTAAGGCATGTGTACGTGTAGGAAGAGAGGAAAGTGATTGGTTCTCAGTGAATGTAGGTTTGCGGCAGGGGTGTGTGATGTCTCCATGGTTGTTTAATTTGTTTATGGATGGGGTTGTTAGGGAGGTAAATGCAAGAGTCTTGGAAAGAGGGGCAAGTATGAAGTCTGTTGGGGATGAGAGAGCTTGGGAAGTGAGTCAGTTGTTGTTCGCTGATGATACAGCGCTGGTGGCGGATTCATGTGAGAAACTGCAGAAGCTGGTGACGGAGTTTGGTAAAGTGTGTGGAAGAAGAAAGTTAAGAGTAAATGTGAATAAGAGCAAGGTTATTAGGTACAGTAGGGTTGAGGGTCAAGTCAATTGGGAGGTGAGTTTGAATGGAAAAAAACTGGAGGAAGTGAAGTGTTTTAGATATCTGGGAGTGGATCTGTCAGCGGATGGAACCATGGAAGCGGAAGTGGATCATAGGGTGGGGGAGGGGGCGAAAATTTTGGGAGCCTTGAAAAATGTGTGGAAGTCGAGAACATTATCTCGGAAAGCAAAAATGGGTATGTTTGAAGGAATAGTGGTTCCAACAATGTTGTATGGTTGCGAGGCGTGGGCTATGGATAGAGTTGTGCGCAGGAGGATGGATGTGCTGGAAATGAGATGTTTGAGGACAATGTGTGGTGTGAGGTGGTTTGATCGAGTAAGTAACGTAAGGGTAAGAGAGATGTGTGGAAATAAAAAGAGCGTGGTTGAGAGAGCAGAAGAGGGTGTTTTGAAATGGTTTGGGCACATGGAGAGAATGAGTGAGGAAAGATTGACCAAGAGGATATATGTGTCGGAGGTGGAGGGAACGAGGAGAAGAGGGAGACCAAATTGGAGGTGGAAAGATGGAGTGAAAAGGATTTTGTGTGATCGGGGCCTGAACATGCAGGAGGGTGAAAGGAGGGCAAGGAATAGAGTGAATTGGAGCGATGTGGTATACAGGGGTTGACGTGCTGTCAGTGGATTGAATCAGGGCATGTGAAGCGTCTGGGGTAAACCATGGAAAGCTGTGTAGGTATGTATATTTGCGTGTGTGGACGTATGTATATACATGTGTATGGGGGGGGGGGGGTTGGGCCATTTCTTTCGTCTGTTTCCTTGCGCTACCTCGCAAACGCGGGAGACAGCGACAAAGTATAATAAAAGTATAATAATATAAATATATATATATATATATATATATATATATTTTTTTTTTTCATACTATTCGCCATTTCCCGCGATAGCGAGGTAGCGTTAAGAACAGAGGACTGGGCCTTTGAGGGAATATCCTCACCTGGCCCCCTTCTCTGTTCCTTCTTTTGGAAAATTAAAAAAAAAACGAGAGGGGAGGATTTCCAGCCCCCCGCTCCCTTCCCTTTTAGTCGCCTTCTACGACACGCAGGGAATACGTGGGAAGTATTCTTTCTCCCCTATCCCCAGGGATAATATATATATATATATATATATATATATATATATATATATATATATATATATATATATATATATATATATATATATATATATATATATATATATATATATATATATATATATATATAAAGTTACTACTACTTAGTGAACATAGTGCCATGAAGAGAGGAAGAAATGGCCTCATCTGCTCAGATCCACTCTATCTGTCTCGTATAATGCACCAAAGCCAGATCCTCTTATTCAGTCAGAATTCCCACCTACTTCATATACCATAGTTCAACCCAGTTGCAGCACATTGTCCCTTGTACACCCATTGTTCTAATTTGCTCTGTCCCTTGCATGCCTTGCACTATCCTGTATGTTCAGGCCCCAGCCATTCAAAGCATTTTTCTCTTCATCCTTCCTCATGTTCCTTGGTTACTCCTTTTTCCTTATTCTTTTAACTTCTGCCATGTATACTCTTAATCAGCCTTTCCTCATCCTCTCCACTCTTCCAAACCATTTCAGCACACCCTCTTCAACTCTCTTTTACATTCTTCTTTTATTACCACAACTCCCTCTTATCCTAACATTCTTATTCAATCAACTCTCTACACCAATTTTTGTCCTCATTTCCAGCATGTTCACCCTATCTTTTACTTTTTTGTTTAGGGCCCTCACTTTGCATCCATACAACACTGAGAGGACTGCTATATTATCAAACATACCTGTCTTTACCCTTAAAGAGGGTGACCTTTTCTACACATTTTGTAAATGCACCCATTGACCTTTGCCCCCTCACCAAACCTGTGGCTCTCATAATCCCCATGATACCATTTTCTGCCATATCCACTAAAACACCCCACTTCCTCCAAATTCTCTCTATTCATACTTACACTCCAAATAACCTGTCTCTTCTCACTGCTAAACCTAATAATGTTGCTTTTATTCACATTTCTCACCTTTTTATTTTGACACACACACTCCCAAACTCAGACACCAGATTCCGCAGTATTATTCAAATATGTCACAAGCATCATATCATCAGAAAACAATAGCTGAATCCTCTTCCATGCCCTTTTGCCCTCAGCATACTGCATAACAGTTCCAAAACCTATATATTCACCTCATTCAGCAAACCATCCAATGTCAGATTAAACATCCATGGTGACACCATACCCCTGCCGTAGACTCACCTTCACCTTGAACTTACCATCCTTTCTATCTACTTGCACATATGCCTTACTCTCTACATGAACTTTTATGTTTCAAATTGCCTCCCTCCGACAGAGAATCATCCCTATCACATACATTCTCTAGATCCATAAATGCCTTAAATAAATCCCTCTCTTTAATCATTTCCCATACACATTATTCAAAGAAAGCAAACACAATCCACACATCATGTACCACTTCTGATACCTTGATGTTATTCCCCATTCTGATGCTCTGGGCATGCCACCACCATCTCAGTCCCTACTCTTCCATGCAACTTACCAGTTACATTAAATAAATTAATGCCTTTGTAATTTGAATACTCCCCCATGTTGCCTTGCATTTTGTCCTGTGGCACTAAACAAGCATTTTGCCAATTCTCTGGCACTCACCATGATCCATATATATACTGAATATCATAACTAACAAGTCAACAACACGCACACCTCCAATTTCAAGAAATTCATCTGCAATACCAGCTACTCTAGCTACTTAGCCTTATTTCATCCTAAGCAAGGCTTTCAATACCTCTGCTGTTTTTTACCACACCACTTGCCATGATTCTCTCACTTTACATACCTCCCTGACCCTGACACTCAATCATCTGACACATTCAACAGTCCTTCAAAGTACACACTCGCTCTCATGTTCACCTCACCTCTGCTCGTTACCACTTCCCCATATGGCACCATATTTTCTCTTAATTTTCTTGAAGTATTTACCTCCTTTCAAAACTTTCTCCTTTTCCCTGAAGTTTGTTGGTACTTACTTATTTCAAATATTTTATCAGCTCCTACACCTTCACCTTGACCTTCTGCCATTATCTCCAGGATTTTTCCCACTGATCACTGATTTGCACTCCTTCCCAGAAGGTAATACCCATACATCTCTTCTCTTTTTCACTTGCCACCTATCTTTATCATCTCACCACTCTATCTTTTCTCTTCTGCCCACCGCCTAACTTCCTTGTACCATGAATTTCTCTCGTACATGGCAGCACTGCTTACTTAAACACCTCCTATTCCTCACCCACTCTCCTAGCTTCACGTACTCCCACCTTCTGCTATTTTACATACAATGTCTTCGGGTATCTTCATTTAAGCTTCTTTTCAAGCTGACTTTCTATTACCACTCCCTTTTCACCCACATCATTTCCTCTTTCTGAA